>NC_138778.1:210897519-211167519 GCF_965119305.1 Pelophylax lessonae
CTCTATTATATCTCTCTCTATCCCTCTATTATATCTCCCTCTATCTCTCTATTATATCTCTATTATATCTCTCTCTATCCCTCTATTATATCTCCCTCTATTATATCTCCCTCTATTATATCTCCCTCTATTATATCTCCCTCTATTATATCCCCCTCCATCCCTCTATTATATCTCCCTCTATTATATCTCCCTCTATCCCTCTACTATATCTCTCTCTATCCCTCTATTATATCTCTCTCTATCCCTCTATTATATCTCTCTCTATCCCTCTATTATATCTCTCTCTATTATATCTCACTCTATCCCTCTACTATATCTCTCTCTATCCCTCTATTATATCTCTCTCTATTACATCTCCCTCTATTATATCTCCCTCTATCCCTCTACTATATCTCTCTCTATCCCTCTATTATATCTCTCTCTATTATATTTCCCTCTATTATATCTCCCTCTACTATATCTCTCTCTATCCCTCTATTATATCTCTCTCTATTATACAGTGGGTACGGAAAGTATTCAGACCCCCTTAAATTTTTCACTCTTTGTTATATTGCAGCCATTTGCTAAAATCATTTAAGTTCATTCTTCTTCCTCATGAATGTACACATAGCACCCCATACTGACAGAAAAACACAGAATTGTTGACATTGTTGCAGATTTATTAAAAAAGAAAAACTGAAATATCACATGGTCCTAAGTATTCAGACCCTTTGCTGTGACACTCATATATTTAACTCAGGTGCTTTCCATTTCTTCTGATCATCCTTGAGATGGTTCTACACCTTCATTTGAGTCCAGCTGTGTTTGATTATACTGATTGGACTTGATTAGGAAAGCCACACACCTGTCTATATAAGACCTTCTAGATCACAATGCATGTCAGAGCAAATGAGAATCATGAGGTCAAAGGAACTGCCTGAAGAGCTCAGAGACAGAATTGTGGCAAGGCACAGATCTGGCCAAGGTTACAAAAAGATTTCTGCTGCACTTAAGGTTCCTAAGAGCACAGTGGCCTCCATAATCCTCAAATGGAAGACGTTTGGGACGACCAGAACCCTTCCTACAGGTGGCCGTCCGGCCAAACTGAGCTATCGGGGGAGAAGAGCCTTGGTGAGAGAGGTAAAGAAGAACCCAAAGATCACTGTGGCTGAGCTCCAGAGATGCAGTCAGGAGATGGGAGAAAGTTGTAGAAAGTCAACCATCACTGCAGCCCTCCACCAGTCGGGGCTTTATGGCAGAGTGGCCCGACGGAAGCCTCTCCTCAGTGTAAGACACATGAAAGCCTGCATGGAGTTTGCTAAAAAACACCTGAAGGACTCCAAGATGGTGAGAAATAAGATTCTCTGGTCTGAAGAGACCAAAATAGAACTTTTTGGCCTTAATTCTAAGCGGTATGTGTGGAGAAAACCAGGCACTGCTCATCACCTGTCCAATACAGTCCCAACAGTGAAGCATGGTGGTGGCAGCATCATGCTGTGGGGGTGTTTTTCAGCTGCAGGGACAGGACGACTGGTTGCAATCGAGGGAAAGATGAATGCGGCCAAGTACAGGGATATCCTGGACAAAAACCTTCTCCAGAGTGCTCTGGACCTCAGACTGGGCCGAAGGTTTACCTTCCAACAAGACAATGACCCTAAGCACACAGCTAAAATAACGAAGGAGTGGCTTCACAACAACTCCGTGACTGTTCTTGAATGGCCCAGCTAGAGCCCTGACTTAAACCCAATTGAGCATCTCTGGAGAGACCTAAAAATGGCTGTCCACCAACGTTTACCATCCAACCTGACAGAACTGGAGAGGATCTGCAAGGAGGAATGGCAGAGGATCCCCAAATCCAGGTGTGAAAGACTTGTTGCATCTTTCCCAAAAAGACTCCTGGCTGTATTAGATCAAAAGGGGGCTTCTACTAAATACTGAGCAAAGGGTCTGAATACTTAGGACCATGTGATATTTCAGATTTTCTTTTTTAATAAATCTGCAACAATGTCAACAATTCTGTGTTTTTCTGTCAGTATGGGGTGCTATGTGTACATTCATGAGGAAGAAGAATGAACTTAGATGATTTTAGCAAATGGCTGCAATATAACAAAGAGTGAAAAATTTAAGGGGGTCTGAATACTTTCCGTACCCACTGTATCTCACTCTATCCCTCTATTATATCTCTCTCTATTATATCCCCCTCTATTATACCCCCCTCCATCCCTCTATTATATCTCTCTCTATTATATCTCCCTCTATTATATCTCCCTCTATTATATCTCCCTCTATTATATCTCCCTCTATTATATCTCCCTCCATCCCTCTATTATATCTCTCTCTATTATATCTCCCTCTATCCCTCTACTATATTTCTCTCTATCCCTCTATTATATCTCCCTCTATTATATCTCCCTCTATTATATTTCCCTCTATTATATCTCCCTCCATCCCTCTATTATATCTCCCTCTATTATATCTCTCTCTATCCCTCTATTATATCTCTCTCTATTATATCTCCCTCTACTATATCTCTCTCTATCCCTCTATTATATATCTCTCTATTATATCTCTCTCAATTATATCTCTCTCAATTATATCTCCCTCTATTATATCTCCCTCTATTATATCTCCCTCTATTATATCTCCCTCTATTATATCTCCCTCTATTATATCTCCCTCTATTATATCTCCCTCTATTATATCTCCCTCTATTATATCTCCCTCTATTATATCTCCCTCTATTATATCCCCCTCCATCCCTCTATTATATCTCTCTCTATCCCTCTATTATATCTCTCTCTATCCCTCTATTATATCTCTCTCTATTATATCTCTCTCTATCCCTTTATTATATCTCCCTCTATTATATCTCCCTCTATTATATCTCCCTCTATTATATCTCCCTCTATTATATCTCCCTCTATTATATCTCCCTCTATTATATCTCCCTCTATTATATCTCCCTCTATTATATCTCCCTCTATTATATCTCCCTCTATTATATCTCCCTCTATTATATCTCCCTCTATTATATCTCCCTCCATCCCTCTATTATATCTCCCTCTATTATATCTCCCTCTATTATATCTCCCTCTATTATATCTCCCTCTATTATATCTCTCTCCATCCCTCTATTATATCTCCCTCTGTCCCTCTATTATATCTCTCTCTATCCATCTATCTATTTTTTTTTCTTTTTTTTTTGTCTGTATTTTTTTTTTAGAGCGCTTAAAAAAAAAAAAAAAAAAACAAAAAAAAAATATTGATCGAATACCACCAAAAGAAAGCTTTATTTGTGGGAAAAATAGGACATCGTTTTTTTTTTTGGGTACAGCGTTGAATGACCGCGCAATTGTCCGTTAAAGTAACGCAGTTCCGTATCCCAAAAAAATGGCCTGGTCATGAAGAGGGATAAATCTGCCGGAGCTGAAGTGGTTAACAATGCTGTTTTCCAAAGCTGCCCCCTTGTACTCCTTTATCCAGAGTGGGGGCGCTCTAATACAATAATGTGTTACTGGCCAGATCACCAGGTGAAAACAGAAGGAAAAAGCCTAGGAAAACCGATGCAGCCACCACATCTAATGATTGATAAGCTGCATATATTGCAGAGATGCACTGGATATCATTTTTTTCCATTCTTCCCAGATATACAGGCAGCATGTATATTCTGGAGTCCTGAGAGAGAGATTGGCTCTTATGGCAAATCATGGCATAAGCCTTAGTAAGAAAACTTTGACCCATATTTTATTCTTGTACCATGACATAGATACCCTCTATATACTCACCCCAAGGGATTCAAGTCTGCAGCACCATAAGGAGTGTTCCCACTGGGATTCTCCCTAGAAAAGGAAAAATAAAAAGAACTGTAATTGGAAGAGGTGACAGTTAGGAAGCTTTTGTTGTGTTATTTAACCGCCTCAGGTCCGGCCTATAGCAGCTTTACTGCTACAGTGCGGCGCCTGTGCGCCAAGGAACATTATATATATATATATATATATATATATATATATATATATACACACACACACACACACACATATACACACACACACACAAAAAAAAATTATATATACACACACAAAATATTATATATATATATATATATATATATATATATATATATATATATATATACACACACATATACATATACACACACACAATATATATATATATATATATATATATATATATATATATATATATATATATATATACACACACACACGCACACATACATGCCTATGAGGGCCCGTTGTTTCACAATAAACCATTTAATGCATAAAAGAAATGAAAGGTGGTCTCACCGTGGGGTGGCGTGGTACGGTGCGGAGCCACTAGTGTGCACACTGTGGGTAAAATAATCTGGGGGTTTCTCCCGTTCTTTCTCAAATTTCCCACTCGTTATCTTAGAGCCGAGCAGTGGGGACAGTAGTTCAGTCTGCAACTGTCGTTTTAGATCTTTTTTTTTCTTAAACACCCTGTAAAAAGGAAAGAAACACATTTGCAAAAAGGTATTAAAATTTAACTCTGGACAAACTTCTGAAATATATACAAACTGAACCATTTTACCCACCAAAGCATTTGTTTATCCAGTCCATCCAGCTCCGAGAGTTACACAATTCTGCCACACACAGCACAGCCATGTTTGACAAGGTTTTCTCTGCTGCAGCTAAATAAGACCCACAGGTCTTGCACCAGCTTGTGACTGGACAGTGAAATGAGAAGCAGCAGACTGATAGGAGTAGAGAGCAGAGAGAGAGATGAGCCTATCAGCTTGTGCTTTGTTAACACATGAGCGCTGTAATACAATGGACATCCTCTCCTTCCCCTAGATTTTGTTTTGCCATAGAGGTACCAGGTCAAATTCAGGTACCTGTATTATCTACAGTATCTAACAAAAGTGAGTACACCCCTAGGATTTTTGTAAATATTTTATTATATCTTTTCATGTGACAACACTGAAGAAATGACACTTTGCTACAATGTAAAGTAGTGAGTGTACAGCTTGTATAACAGTGTACATTTGCTGTTCCCTCAAAATAACTCAACACACAGCCATTAATGTCTAAACTGCTGGCAACAAAAAAGTTTTTCCTTTAGTTCCACTTTAATAAAGAAGTCCAATGATTGTGAAAGAATGTGTAAAATTTCAGCAAACCAAACAAACCAGATTTTTACTATAACATGTATCTGATTTGGCTGCCACCCATGGCCTACCCTGACCCAGTTAAAATAAAATGAGAGTTAACAAATGTACACGTACACCAGCCACTATTGTTATTCGGATACTCCCAAATTTTGGCAGGTTAATTAAAAAAAAAAAAAAAGAGAAGATATATATATATATCTTTTTTTTTTTTAATTAACCTGCCAAAATGTGGGAGTATCCGAATAACAATAGTGAAAACACATCAGATCTCAATGGGGGAAAAAAATCTCATGCTGGATATCTATACTGGTATGAACTGGGTAATGTGTTAGGAAGGAAAGGATGCCACATTGTTTGATGGAAATGAAAATTATCATCCTACAGAGGGCTGAATTCAAAGACACCCCGAAAATCAAAGTGAAAAAAATTATGCAGCAGGCGAGTCCATTTTGCAGAAATTACAATGAAGCAACTAAAAATGGTACTTAGTAGTTGGTATGGACCCCACGTGTTTGTATGCATGCCTGGCAATGTTGGGGCATGCTCCTAATGAGACAACAGATGGTGTCCTGGGGAATTTCCTCCCAGATCTGGACCAGGGCATCACTGAGCTCCTGAACAGACTGAGGTGCAACCTGGCGGCATCGGATGGACCGAAACATAATGTCCCAGAGGTGTTCTATTGGATTTGGGTTAGGCGAGGGTGGGGGGCCATTCAATGGTATCAATTCCTTTATTCTCCAGGAACTGGCTGCATACTCTCACCACATGAGGCCAAGCATTGTCATGCACCAGGAGGAACCCAGGACCCACTGCATCAGCGTACGGTCTGACAATGGGTCCAAGGATTTCATCCCAATACCTAATGGCAGTCAGGGTGCCATTGTCTGGCCTGTAGAGGTCTGTGCGTCTCTCCATGGATATGCCTCCCCAGACCATCACTGACCCACCATCAATACGGTCATGCTAAACGATATTACGGGTAGGATAACATTCTTAAGCACCTTCTACGGCCCTGTCCAGCTCTCCTAGAGTAACTGCCCGTCTCCTGGAATCTCCTCCATGCTCTTGAGACTGCTGGGAGACACAGCAAAGCTTCTGGCAATGGCATGTATTGATGTGCCATCCTGGAGGAGTTGGACTGCCTGGGCAACCTCTATAGGGTCCAGGTATCTCCTCACGCTACCAGTAGTGACACTGACCCTAGCGAAATGCAAAAATAGTGAAAAACAGTCAGAAAAGATGAGTAGGGAAAAGAAAGGATGTCAGTAGACCTTCACCTGTAAAACCATTCCCGTTTTGGAGGTCATGTGATTGTTGCCCATCTAGTGCACTTGTTAATTTCATTAACACCAAAGCAGCTGCAACTGATTAACAACCCCGCCTGCTACTTAACTGACCAGATCAATATCCCAGGAGTTTAATTGACTTGATGCTATACTCTGATTAAAAAAATGTTCCTTTAATTTTTTTAAGCAGTGTGTAGGTGTATAATGATAGATAGATAGATAGATAGATAGATAGAAAAGGTTTGAAGATAGATAGATAGATAGATAGATAGATAGATAGATAGATAGATAGATAGATAGAAAAGGTTTGAAGATAGATAGATAGATAGATAGATAGATAGATAGATAGATAGATAGATAGATAGATAGATAGATAGATAGATAGATAGATAGATAGATAGATAGATAGATAGATAGATAGATAGATAGATAGATAGATAGATAGATAGATAGATAGAGAGATAGATAGATAGATAGATAGATAGATAGATAGATAGATAGATAATCTTTGCCATACAAAATATTAAAGTAAGAAAAGTACACATCCAGTGTAAAAAAAAGAAAATAAAAAGAAATGTAAAAACAGTGTATTTACTAATTTTTGGCTTTTTCATAATAATGAGTCAGACACTATAATAAATGACACTAATAATGAATGCTGACCTGTTGAAGTCTTTCAGGTTGGCGGTGTCTATGAAGTCTGCCACATTCAGCGTCAGATTGTTGACCTCTTCTGTCCGCATGTCCTGTGTAATTAATCATATTCAGCACATTATTTTACAATCTCCATTACAGGAATGACAGCTGGATTAGAGAATATCTTGAAATAGTAATCGTGTCCAAGCAGTACCCTGAAAAATTTCCCTGTGCCTTGAATTCCTCCAAAACAAATAGCAGTGTATTTCCTGGTATGTGAAGGAGCCTAGGCACCCACTCTCCCGCCTCTCCTGTGTGAGATCTAAGACACTGCTCCCCCAGACTACTGGGATCAGCAATTTTGGGATTGTTACTTTTGTGCTGTGTAACTGCTCTCCTTGCTGGATGCCCTAACATAAGGAAGCAAAGCCCTGCCTCTACCCTCACACAGAGACAAAAGGCATGGCAAGTCCATAATGAAGTAAAATTGGCAGCAGAGAGACCACCGGTGACTAATCCTCTACCTGCTTATTTGGTCACAGTTTCCAGAGTTCAGTCACCAGTTTTTGCAGGGCCATAGATAAGGGGATACTACCGGTCCTCCTGCACAAGGCCCAGGCCAGCAGGGTGAATTGGATGTAGGCAGGGAGGGTGATTGGCGCTTTAAGGGGCCAATTACTGGAAGCAATCCCCTTTATGCAGCAGCTGAAAGCTGGCTTCTTCTCCTCTCCTTCCTGTTGGCTTTCAGTTGCTGCAGAGAGCACCATAAAGGGGTATCAATTCCAATAATTTCCCCTCCGCCACACCCATCATTCTCCCTGTGCATCATACGTTTCCCCCCTACTGCCCAGGCTCCCCTGTGTGCCCCCCTACCCCTGCAGTGCTGCCATTTTCCCTCCCCTCCTTCCCGCCAGAAGCTTCAACCACATAATAGGATCCTTCAAAATGGAGAGTGGGGGGAAGGGTCCTGTAAATATGTAATATTTACCAACCCCTTCCTTTCCTGAATGAACACAATGATTGATCACTTCCGATCACTCGGGAGGGGGCGGAGACCAGACCAGTCATGCCGTAAAAGGTGAGAGCAGCAGTGACTGGTCTGTATTACTGGAAGCTCCTGCATACACTATATTAACAAAAGTATTGGGACGCCTGCCTTTACACACACATGAACTTTAATGGCATCCCAGTCTTAGTTCGTAGGGTTCAATATTGAGTTGGCCCATCCTTTGCAGCTATAACAGCTTCAACTCTTCTGGGAAGGCTGTCCACAAGGTTTAGGAGTGTGTCTATGGGAATGTTTGACCATTCAGAAGCGCATTTGTGAGGTCAGGCACTGATGTTGGAGAGAAGGCCTAGCTTGCAGTCACCACTCTAATTCATCCCAAAGGTGTTCTATCGGGTTGAGGTCAGGACTCTGTGCAGGCCAGTCAAGTTCCTCCACCCCAAACTCGCTCAAATTATGTCTTTATGGCCCTCCCCTATGTTGGATCGGCTGTGGGAACTGTGGCACACTGACATTCCATCCCTGGACAAAGAGGACTGGGAGGATTGTCTGGAACAAGGTGCTAAGATAGTCATCTCTTCCAGGGATAAATTCATTCAAGTAAAATTCCTAGACAGAGTTTTATTATACTCCCCAGAGGATCCATCGTATCTACCCAGATAGGGACCCCACCGGCCCGAGAGGTAGGTTACATACAGGATCATTTCTCCATATGTTATGGGCTTGCCCCACAATTGTAACATATTTGTCAGTGGTATTTTCGGAGATTAATCTTAGGTTACAGCTGTCCTTGTCACCAGAGCTGGCCTTATTATTAGGTATTTACAACGATGCCCAACGTTCCCACCACTCCAAGTAACTGATCTCCTATCTTCTGTATTATGGCAAACAAGAGATTCTCATGAAAAGGGCCTCACCGATAGATGCGGCCTAAAGGCTCGTACACACTTGACGGAAATCGGACGAAATATCCTCCGATTTTTCTCTCTCTTGCTCAGCCTTCATTACCGTTTTTAGTTGACAGTGCATAATGTTCACGAAATTTCTCCTCCGATTTTTTTTTTTTTTTTGGGACGTTTGTTCCTAGACTTCCGGGTCGTCAGCAACTTCAGATCAGGTCTTTCGTATCAGATTTTTCACGGACGTACTGCATACACATTAAACGAAAATTGGTCGCGCTGGGGACGGACGATAAAAATTGAAAATTTGAAAATGACGGCATCAGCTGCTGAAAGTTGTGTACACACTAGCCGAATCTAGGCATATTTTCTACTAGTGTGTACCCCACTTTACCCATGTATGAGGTTACTTTTAGAAATAGGAGGTATCTGTGGAAATATGACAAGGTTTGGTCACCATGGACTTCCACCTAAAAGGCTAAATGCTGGGTCTCTATAATTGTGTGCTAGAGCATATTAATCATGGTATTGGAAGGATGGCCTGGCTGTTTATCCTCATTTTTACTTCCCTTTCTCCTGGTTGGCTCCCCCCCCCCCCCCCATCCTGTCTTCCCTCTTACTTCACTTTGCCTTCGCCTCCGGATATATAGTATTGACTGTTTCATCCTTCATATAGCTTCTACCTTTGGGTATGATTATTGTGTTTTTCTCACTAAGGCCTTGTACCATGCCATCATATATGTCTTGCCATTGTCCTGTTTTCAATTTCAATAAAGCACTCCTGTTTTTGTTAGAAAAAAAACAAAAAAAAACAAAACAATGGTGTACATTGCCCTGTACAATAATGTCCTCACCATAACATTGACTATCAAAGTGCCATCCACTGTCAGTGCTTTGAGTAGAATCTTTGACTTGTCGTTCCCATAGCGCAGTGTGTACAGCTCTTTGTTGCTGGCCCAGCCATCTGGAAGTCGCTCTGATTCTTTCTCATTGGCTCCGGCCTGTGGGGGGAAAAAAAAAAAAACAAAAACATAAAAACTTTCCGAATACGCACAACAAATTGCAGAACTGATACAAACCTGTCTAAGCAATTCTTGCATAGGCAGCCTGCAAAAAGACGTTTGATACCTCAGTTGAAAAGCTACAACCTCTGGCTGAATCTTCAGCATCTGACACTTACATGAAGTATTGGAAGCTAGCGACCCCCTTCACGTGCTGCGATTCCATCCTTCAGCTCCTACCCCATTCCAGGTAGTACGAGCCAGGGGAAAGAACCACAGTGTGCGGGGGTCAAGAGTCAGTAGTGCGACTGTGTTTATATAGATGGGCCTGCCGGAAAGGTAAGAAATAGTATCTTCTTTTCTTTGGTTTGTTTGACAAGCGTCGCCCTTCCATGTGCCCCTTGCTGCAAAGGCCAGTTATAGGTGGGGGGCAGTGGCCATTTGTTTCTACTGTTGGAATATTGTTGGGGGGGGGGGGGGGGAACGCACTGCTGCTGCCAACTAACGGTGTGAAATTCAAACGAAAATTCTTAAATAAGATATTAAAAAAAAAAAAATGCTTTCAGAATTCGACCAATGTATGGCCAGCCTTAGGATTGCAGATAATACTGGGGTGCCGTGAAGTGGCTGTGTAGCTTACGCATGTATTTGCAAATGTGTGCAAACTAAACCCCTGGTTTTGACTCTGTTAGACAGGTTTATTCGGTTGGTTGCAGGCTGGTCAGTAAGTTGAGCTGGGAATTTTCCTTGGTTTTGTTTGACCTGCGTCGCCCTTCCATTAGCTCCTTGCTGCGAAGGCCAGGTATGGGTGGGCGCAGTGGCCATTTGTTTGTACTGAAGAAATACCTATGTTCTTTTAGCTCTGGGTTCACAGGGTCATTTTGAGAGTATTCCTTTACAGTCCGCTTTAATTTCATTCAAGTGTCCTAATACAAGTTTGGCTTAGGATTCTATTAAACCTGTAAGTCATATTAAATATTTAAAATAGATCTAAACTCTAGATGGATGACATTTTGTTTGATAAAGCCCCACGTATCCATACAGTGAGGGGAAAAAGTATTTTATCCCCTGCTGATTTTGTATGTTTGCCCACCGACAAATAAATGATTCGTTTAATAGTAGGTTTATTTATTTATTTTTTTTCAATATTTTATTTTAAGACTCCATTCACACTAGCATGATTTGTCAGGCGACTTGTGTGCCCTCAAGTCGCCCCAAGTCGCTTGACATAAAAAAAGCAATGTTAATCAATCAGTGCCCATAGTGCTGCCAGTCAGTGCTCATCAGTGCCTAGATGAGCGGGCACTGACTGGCAGCACTATGGGCACTGATTGTGGGCACTGATGGCAGGCACTGTGGGCATTGATGGTGGGCAGTTAGTGTGTTTAGTGTACCTTTGTTGTAATCAGGGCACTGGTGATCAGTGCCCTGATTACATTCTTCTGTGTCCCCGATGGCTGATTGGCTCTCCTCCTTCCTCACACGCAATCTCTGTGTGAGGAAGGAGCGCTGGCGATGAGAGATGATCTCATATGTTTACATATGAGATCATCTCTCATTGGACGGTCCGATCACGTGGTGAATGGCCGCTGTGATTGGCCATTCACCACGATCTGTGATCGGCTGTGTCCAAGGGACACAGATTTTCCCCGATGCGCGCTTGCGGGAGCGCGCGGGGAGCCTGTGTCTGGGAGGCCGTATAAAGACGAAAATGTGAGTCCGCGCTGCAGCCGTACTTCGGCTACAGCGCGGATGGGAGGTAAAAGTGAAAGCAACATCAAAGGCACACCAGGGAGGTTTTCTGGCTAACAGAAGAAACTAGCAGGGCTTATAGGTATTAGGCACACACCAAACAAAAACCTCCCAGTATATGCAGACACTCCCTGATATAAATATGGGTTATGTTCTGTAATTCTTTACTTAATCCGAGATTTGCATGAGTTACATTTCCTCATCTTTGCATTTGGTGACAGCTATGATTATATATATATATATTTTTTTTTTTATCTAATAGTGAGTGTACAGCTTGTATAACAGTGTAAATTTGCTGTCCCCTCAAAAGTGAGTACACCCAAAGTGAAAATGTCCAAATTGGGCCCAATTAGCCATTTTCCCTCCCCGGTGTAATTTGGCTCGTTAGTGTTACAAGGTCTCAGGTGTGAATGGGGAGCAGGTGTATTAAATTTGGTGTTATCGCTCTCACTCTCTCATGCTGGTTGCTGGAAGTTCAACATGGCACTGAATTATGAGGATCTGAAAAAAGAATTGTTGCTCTAAATAAAGATGGCCTAGCCTATAAGAAGATTGCCAAGATACTGAAACTGAGCTGCAGCATGGTGGCCAAGACCATACAGCAGTTTACCAGGACAGGTTCCACTCAGAATAGGCCTCACCATGGTCGATCAAAGAAGTTAAGTGCACGTGCTCAGTGTCATATCCACAGGTTTTCTTTGGGAAATAGACGTATGAGTGCTGCCAGCATTGCTGCAGAGGTTGAAGGGGTGGGGGGACAGCCTATCAGTGCTCAGTCCATACACCGCACACTGCATTAAATTGGTCTGCGTGGCTGTCATCCCAGAAGGAAGCCTCTTCTAAAGATGATGCACAAGAAAGCCCATAAAAGTTTGCTGAAGACAAGCAGACTAAGGACATGGATTACTGGAACCAAGTCCTGTGGTCTGATGAGACCAAGATAAACGTATTTGGTTCAGATGGTGTCAAGCGTGTGTGGCGGCAACCAGGTGAGGAGTACAAAGACAAGTGTGTCTTGCCTACATTCAAGTATGGTGGTGGGAGTGTCATGGTCTGGGGCTGCATGAGTGCTGCTGGCACTGGGATCCAGCAATGTTGCATGAGACTCGGCTGCCCAGGACTCCCCTCCTCATTGGCTGAGGCAGCAGTGTGGCATCCTTGACTCCTGCTGCTGTCAATCAATTTCAGTGAGCCAATGAGGAGAAAGACGGGGTCGGGCCAGGCTGCAGCCCCGTGTCTGAATGGACACAGGGAGCTGCGACACTGCTTGGGTGTTCCCATAGCAAGCTGCTTGCTGTGGGGGCACTCAACAGGAGGGAGGGGCCAGGAGCACCCAAGAGGGACCCGAGAAGAGGAGGATCCGGACTGCTCTGTGCAAAACCAACTGCACAGAGGAGGGAAGTATAACATGTTTGTTATTTTTAATGATGAGAGAAAAAAAGAAGAGACTTTATTATCCCTTTAAATTGCACCACTTGTTTCAAACACATAGCAGTGATAGGAAAAAGGAGAGGTTTGGGAGCTCACGGAGGACATTATAAAGGAGGCAAAAAATTTAAGTGAAACTCAAATGACATTAAGGCCTCATGCACACAGGGCATTTTTACAGCTGCTTTTAGGTGCTTTTTTTGCAGCTTAAAAATGCCCCTCCATGTTATTCTATGGCCTCATGCGCACACACAGCCTTTTAGGAGCTGTAATTGGCATAGGTGTTTTTAAGCTGTAAAAAAAATAAAATAAATCGAGGACCAGCGCGTTTTGCAGCAGCAGCGTTAAGCTGAAAAAAACACCTGACGCTGCTAAAGGCTGCTTACAGCTTTAGGCCGTGTCAGACATTTTTAAAATGTAATAGTTGGATTTGAGGTTGGAAACTAGAAGAGGGCAGAGAAAGGCTGCTAAATGCAAAGGCTGCTAAACGTGGCTAAAACGTGCATTACCGCCAATACTAAACGCTTCTAAAAGGGCATTTTTACAGATGCTTTTTCCTGGCGTCAGAACTGGCTCTGCAGCTCTTTTTTTTTTTTTTCAAACGCCCTGTGTGCACGAGGCCTAAAAATAGATTGGAAGGCCATTAAGTAGTGGATGCATATGGATTATTTTTGGAGAATACGGGTATCATTTAGTGTCACTTTAATTACTCCATTAAAAAAAAAAAGTTTAAAAAGCCATTATAAAAAATAATGGGCGATGACACATAGGAGGCAGTGATGGAAAACAACAACTGATGAGTGATGATGAATCATTGGGAGAACAGGAAAGACAGGTGCAATACATAGGAAGCAGAAAATAAGGTGACGTCCTAAAATTCTATCTAAAGAAGAATAGAATAGGATAGATAGATAGATAGATAGATAGATAGATAGATAGATAGATAGATAGATGGCTGTGATCATTATAAAACCCAGGCATATAAAGTACATAGCACACATCCAGCAGGTAGAATAATTCCTGATATAGGGGGCTGTAGATGATTGGTGGATACAGAATGCCCCATATATCCTAATTCAGTGACAATGTAACAAAGTGACTAATGTAACAACTTTCATAAAGATAAAATGCATTCTATAAGAATGAGGAGTGTCAGTCTACCCCCCCATACTGGACATTATATTTGAGCCTCCAGCCCTGCACTATGCTGGACAGCTCTGCGCACACAGGAAATGGTTTGTGTTACCTTCTCTCCTTTCCCCAGGCAGCGGAGACCTTGGCTGATCAGTTCCCAGTGGATGAAGCAGACTAGGGGGTCCTGAGGTTGGCTGATCTCCGGAGACGCCAGAGCGTACAGCAACTCCAAACCCGGCGACGCCATGTTTCTGGCGAATCCAGCACTTCCGGGATCAGAGCCTGTTCTACGAGCAGGAGCGAAACAGAAAGAAATGAATGTTTTATTGTAATTCCTCAAATTGGACACTAGGTGGCGACAGAGATCGCAGCACGTCTGCAGGACATCACACAGAGGACGCTTAGCCCCGAAAACTCTGCCTGTAAATCCAGCCTGCAACTCTAGTCTTCAACTCCAGGAACCCTAGTCTGCAACTCCAGCCTTAAATCCTGCAACCCTAGTCTGCAACTCCAGCCTTAAGTCCTGCAACCCTAGTCTGCAACTCCAGCAACCCTAGTCTGCAACTCCAGCCTTTATTCCTGCAACTCATGCAACTCCAGCCTGCAACCCTAGTCTGCAACTTCAGCCTTTATTCCTGCAACTCCAGCCTGCAACCCTAGTCTGCAACTCCTGCTTTTAACTTCTGCAACCCTAGTCTGCAACTCCAGCCTGAAACTCCAGCAACCCTAGTCTGCAACTTCAGCCTTTATTCCTGCAACTCCAGCCTGCAACCCTAGTCTGCAACTCCAGCCTGCAACCCTAGTCTGCAACTTCAGCCTTTATTCCTGCAACTCCAGCCTGCAACCCTAGTCTGCAACTCCTGCTTTTAACTTCTGCAACTCCAGCCTGAAACTCCTGCAACCCTAGTCTGCAACTCCAGCCTGCAACTCCAGCCTTTATTCCTGCAACTCCAGCCTGCAACCCTAGTCTGCAACTCCTGCTTTTAACTTCTGCAACCCTAGTCTGCAACTCCAGCCTGAAACTCCTGCAACCCTAGTCTGCAACTCCAGCCTGAAACTCCTGCAACCCTAGTCTGCAACTCCAGCAATCCTAGTCTGCAACTCCAGCCTGCAACTCCAGCCTTAATTCCTGCAACCCTAGTCTGCAACTCCAGCCTTAATTCCTGCAACTCCAGCCTGCAACCCTAGTCTGCAACTCCAGCAACCCTAGTCTGCAACTCCAGCCTTTATTCCTGCAACTCCAGCCTGCAACTCTAGTCTGCAACTCCAGCTTGCAACTTCTGCAACCCTAGTCTGCAACTCCAGCCTGCAACTCATGCAACCCTAGTCTGCAACTCCAGCCTGCAACTCATGCAACCCTATTCTGCAACTCCAGCCTGCAAGCCAAAACTCCACTATAATTCAGGGGTATACAGAATAGCTCCAGTGTGCAAGCCAGGGGTTTAAATAAGAACTCCATTATGCAAGCCAGGGGTATAAATAGGAACTCCAGCATGCAAGCCAGGAGTTTAAAGAAGAACTCCAGCATGCAAGCCAGGGCTTTCAAGAACTCCAGCATGCAAGCCAGGGCTTTCAAGAACTCCAGCATGCAAGCCAGGGATTTAAAGAAGAAATCCAGCATGCAAGCCAGTAGGGATAGACCAATATGTTTTTTTTCAGAGCCGACAGAGATATTTTGGTCACAACCTATCGGTATCGGCCGATATTTTGTACATTTAAAGTTTTGAAAAATAAAGACAATTTTTGACACAAATCTGGTACTGAACATGGTAATTTTTGTTTAATGCTTAATGGCTGGCTTGCTGGCGCCCTGTGGTGGGTGGCTGGCTCGGTGGCACCCTGTGGTGGGTGGCTGGCACCCTGTGGTGGATGGCTGGCTTGCTGGCGCCCTGTGGTGGGTGGCTGGCTCGGTGGCACCCTGTGGTGGGTGGCTGGCACCCTGTGGTGGATGGCTGGCTTGGTGGCACCCTGTGGTGGGTGGCTGGCACCCTGTGGTGGATGGCTGGCTGGCACAGGGGCTGTGGGTGGCTGGCTAGTACAGGGCCTGTGGGCGGCTGGCTGGTACAGGGCCTGTGGGTGGCTTGGCTGTCTGGCACCCTGTCTGTGGATGGCTGGCTGTCTGGCACCCTGTGGTGGCTGGCTGGCACCCTGTGGTGGGTGGGTGGCTGGCACATGGGCTGTGGGTGGCTGGCTGGCTGGTACAGTGCCTGTGGCTGGCAAGTACTGGGTCTGTGGATGGCTGGCTGGTACAGGGCCTGTCTTTGGCTGGCTGGTACAGGGCCTGTGGATGTGGGTGTCTGGCTGGCACCGTCACAAACATATCGGCAATATCGGCCAGTTCCAGGGCCGATACCGAAATATCGGGGAAAGTGCCGATAATCGGTCTATCCCTACAAGCCAGGGGTTTAAAGAACAACTTCAGCATGCAAGCAATGGGTTTAAAAAAGAGCTCCAGCATGCAAGCTAGGGGTTTCAAGAAGAGTTCAAGCATGCAGCAGTCTATATTTTCATACTCCCGCCATTGGCTGCTACGCAGATTTCTGCCCTTATTTTATTATTTTCCTGAGGTTTTTGATGAAAGCTTTAACACAAATCAAAGATACATTTTTCTGGTGCACAATGTAAGTTTCTTACTGTAATAAGAAGTCAAATTATTTTCCATGCCAAAGAAACAAGGCACAGACACAGAATTGGTGCTCTGTGTAAGCAGCGGTCTCTCTGTAGCAGTCTGACACCTTCTACTGCTGAGTCACAGCTAAAGTTCCTATAGGATAAACATTCACTGTTGCTCTTTAAAACCATTATAAAGTAAAGCGTGTGCTTCCTACTGATTGGAGAGGTCTAGCTCTGACATAGAGGTGGACCTCTGCAGAGAGACCACTGCTTTCATACAGAGGGAAAGGGTCCTTCTCTGCAGCATGCTGGCAGTGGACAGTTTTTTTTACTGAGGATGTGGCTGCTTTTTAAAGAAACAGTAAAGAAAAAAACAGTAAGACTTTTTAAATCCTGTTGATTTGGCGTTCCTAAAATGTAATAAGTTGATTTGAACTTAACGTATAGTTGGACTTTTCCTAACCAAGAAAGCGATGTTACCCTCTTGACTGTGTTTTTGTTTTTTTTGGGAGGGGGGGGGGGGTACCTGGTTTTGCCTAGGCGATCTAAACTGAAGTTTTTGCCCAATCCCCGAACCCCCCCCCCCCCCACCTGCAATCCTCTGGGACACATCACAGGTCCTAGAAGACTGCGGGATCATTCACAAGGTGCATCGCGGCTTGCACATGCACAAAGGGCAGCCGGCTGTAAGGCCGCAAGCAGTCGCACCTGGCTGCCAACAGTTAAGCTGCTGGCACCAGGGACCTGAAGACGGGTGAAGAAACCGGCTGGGTGAGGACATCGCTGGATCCTGGGACAGGTGAGTGGCTGTTTATTAAAGTGGCAGTAAACCACCGGCAATTTTTTTTTTACCTGCAAGGCACAGTTAAGATGTGCTAGTATGCATCCCATACAAGCACAATTATGTGAAACTTAGAACGAAGCCCTTTCAGCGGTGTCCTGTCACCACTGACAGGGCTTCTCTCTTCACCAGTCTTCCTTCCAGGTTCATGGACTGCGGCTGTGTGAGTGGCCGGAGCCGCGATGACGTCACTCCCATGTATGCATGCGGGAGCTGCTGTTTACAGCACAGGACCCTGAAGGAATGGCCTGAGTGGCTGTTCCTTCAGAACGCATGCTCCGGTGATGTCACCGGCTACATGTACAATAAATCTCTCCTAAACAGTGCGTGCTTAGGAGATATTTACAGTACCTATAGGTAAGCCTTACTATAGACTTACCTATAGGCACAATTCGTGCATAGGAGTTTACTCCCACTTCAAAATTCAGCAGCTACAGTTTTTGTAGCTGCTGACTTTTATATTTTACCAAGGTGACTGCAGAACCCCTTAACAAAATGTTTAAATCCTTTAGCTGATAAAATGCGCTATATTGTCAAAAGTATTGGGACGCCTGCCTTTACACGCACAGGAACTTTAATGGCATCCCAGTCTTAGTCCGTAGGGTTCAGTATAGAGTTGGACCACCCTTTGCAGCTATAACAGCTTCAACTCTTCTGGGAAGGCTGTCCATAAGGTTTAGGAGTGTGTCTATGTTTGACCATTCTTCCAGAAGAGCATTTGTGAGGTCAGGCACTGATGTTGGAGAGAAGGCCTGGCTCACAGTCTACGCTCTAATTCATCCCAAAGGTGTTCTATCTGGTTGAGGTCAGGACTTTGTGCAGGCCAGTCAAGTTCCTCCACCCCAAACTCACTGATCCATGTCCTTAAGGACCTTGCTTTGTGCACTGGTCCACATAATTTGGTGGAGGGGGTACAATGGTGTGGGGTAGTTTTTCAGGGGTAGGGCTTGGCCCCTTAGTTCCAGTGAAGAGAACTCTTAAGGTGTCAGCATACCAAGACATTTTAGACAATTTCATGCTCCCAACTTTGTGGGAACAGTTTGGGGATGGCTCCTTCCTGTTCCAACATGACTGCCCACCAGTGCACAAAGCAAGGTCCATAAAAACATAGATGAGCAAATTTGGGGGGTAGGAACTTGACTGGCCTGTACAGAGTCCTAACGTCAACCCGATAGAACACCTTTGGGATGAATTAGAGCACAGACAGCGAGACAGGCCTTCTCGTCCAACATCAATGCCTGACCTCACAAATGTGCATCTGGAAGAATGGTCAAACATTTCCATAGACACACTCCTAAACCTTATGGACAGCCTTCCCAGAAGAGTTGAAGCTGTTATAGCTGCAAAGAGGGGGCCAACTCAATATTGAACCCTACGGACTAAGGCAGGCCATAGACGATTCAAATTACGTACGATTTATCGTTCGATAAACGAAAGCGGCACTCGTGCACATCATCGAGTGTACCATCAATGTGATCCGAAAATCGTACGACAAAACACTATTTTTTGTGCCTTTTAACCACATCTCTACCGGACACACTCCCTACTGTTCTGTGTTTTGTTAGGCGAAATCATACAACTCCCCCACTAATGATACGAAATTCGGCCGATTTTCGCAAAAAAACCCAACATGTTGGATATGTGAATTTTTGCTGTCGTACGAAAATCGAACGTTTTACATACCACACTAACGATACGAAAATCGTTCGATAACACTGCCATTTACGATTTTCGAACGAAATTCGAATCGTCTATGGCCTGCCTAAGACTGGGATGCCAGTAAAGTTCAGGTGTGTGTAAAGGGAGGCGTCCCAATACTTTTGACAATATAGTGTAATTTAAATATGTGTAGTTTGAAGTGAAACTAAATGGCTGGCTTTCAAAAACTGCGAGCAGGCAGGCTCTTTATTGCAGAAAAGACATGCAATGTTACTTCTGCAATAAAAGTATTCTACCTGCCTCCTTGCAATCTTCTTTTGGCACAAATGCAGCTCAGTTTACATTCCAGCAAAGCACCTGTGTGACGGGAGGACTGCACTCTTGTGTATGCGCAGAAGTGACATCATCTCACTTCAGCTAATGAAGAGGCCACAGCCCAGGTAGAAGATGCTGGCGCCAGCAAGGCACATCAAACTGTTGAAGGAAAGGTAAATATTGCAAAATTTAGCTCCGCTTTAACTGTGTATAACCCCTATTCCAAAAAAAGGTGGGGTGGGGTGCTGTGTAAAAGCTATATAACAGAATGTAATGATTTGCAAATCTCATAAATCCAGATTTTATTCACAATGGAAAATAGAAAACATATCAAATGTATAAAATGAGAAAAATTTACTATTGTACCAAAACGCATCTTCAACGAAAATGAGGGTGCAAATGCCTAATGCATTCCCTTTACCACCATAAAATATTTATTGGAAATGCCAAAAACATATTCACAAAGATCAGAAGATAAAAAGCATATCAATCTCAACCCCAGCAATGGGGATGTCAAGTCACCGCAGTTGGAAATCTGACGTGTTTCGGGAGACACGCTCCCTTCCTCAGAGCTGATCCAACTACGGTAGATATAGCCACCATTTATATACTAACATACAAAGCATGGGTCCTCCTCTCCACCAGCCTCACTGAGTGGGATCAAAAAATGTGTCAACACTAAGCGATCTGTCATCCTATGCCCCTAAACCAGGGGTCTCAAACTGGCGGCCATCCAGCTGTTGCAGAACTACAAGTCCCATCATGCCTCTGCCTATGGGAGTCAAGCTTGTAACTGTCAGCCTTGCAATGCTTTATGGGAATTGTAGTTCTGCAACATCTGGAGGGCCCCCAGTTTGAGACCTCTGCCCTACACTGTATCTCATACCCTGAGGTGGAGATGGAGGGGTGGAAATGTACTGTGCAATAATATGGTATATTACAGTCCCCTGGTGGATGGGAGGGTCCCATGCTTTGTATGCTTGTGTATATCTATCTATCTATCTCACTTATTATATATATATATATACATATATATATAGTTTTAACTACCGTATATACTCGAGTATATAAAAAAGTGGGAAAACTTACTGACTCGAGTATAAGCCTAGGGAGGGAAATGCAGCAGCTACTGGACCCAACTGGACCACCACGAGACACAAAACAGGGGCTGCAGGCATGGTACAGGAGATGGCGCAGGTCATAGTATAGGCATGGCACAGGTCATAGTATAGGCATGGCACAGGTCATGGTAAGGGCATGGCACAGGTCATGGTACAGGCATGTCACAGGTGATGGTACAGGCATGGCACAGGTGATGGTACAGGCATGGCACAGGTCATGGTACAGGAGATGGTATAGGCATGGCACAGGTCATGGAATAGGCATAGCACAGGTGATGGTATAGGCATGGCATAGTAAGTACAGGCATGGCACAGTATGTACAGGCATGGCACAGTATGTACAGGCATGGCACAGGAGATGCAGTGCTGCGGGCATGGTACAGGAGAATGTTCTTTATCATGCCCGCAGAACTGCATGAGGAAATGCAGGGGCTGCGGAGGAGTCTCACTTACCTGTTGGTGAGGCGTCTTCGATTTAAAAATCGCACCACCCGGCGGCAATACGTCACCGCAAATGTGCCGCCGATGCTCGGGAAAGCCTGAACACGTTCGGCTATTCCCGGGCATGCGGCACATGCGCAGTGACACGTCCGCGCCGATTTTTGCCGGAGGTGAGATTGATATACTTTTTATCTACTCATGTTTGTAAGTATGTTTTTGGTTTTTCCAATAAAAATATTATGGTGTTAAAGGTTATGCACTAGGTGTTTGCGCCCTTCTTTTCGTTGTAGTGATTTGGAGTTTCCCCGCTCAAGGAGAGCAGCAGTGAAAACAATACCTATTATTGTTGTGAGCGCTGAAGTTTGATTTAGTTAGGCAAAAAGCACCTTCGCCTGTGTAGACCAAAGTTCTTGCCCTGGCCCTGTTTCTTGCTTCATATAGGATTATAACTGCTCAACAGTCCTGGGTCATATTTGCCATATTTTTAATTTCAAGATGAGCTAAATATTTTTTAATGGTGAAAGGTATGGACTACAGGCAGGCCAGTTAGCCCCTTTCCACCGCCACTTCCCGGTCCTTTAAGAGCTTCTAAATGCCAGGAGGTGGAGGCAGGCATTCCGGTCACATGATCGCTGTGATTGGCTGTCACTTGATCGTAAAGTTCCGCAAGTATGTATTAGGAGCTCTCGGGTCCCCACTAGTGACTGTGCTGGGAGTGCACAGGTCGCGCATTCTCAGCACAGAATCGTGTTTACATAGGGCCAAATATATGTAGCCTCTTAGCGTAAAGAACTACCTGCTGAGAGGCCGCATGTATGAACCACGTCAGTGGGAAATGGTTAAGAACCCTGACACTTCTCCTTAAAAGCCATGCTGTTGTCATAGATGCAGTATGTGGTTTAGTATTGTCCAGCTAAAATTGCAAGGCCTTCCCTATTAAAGACATAGTCTGGATGGGAGCATATGCTGCTCTGAACCTGGATTTATCTTCCAGCATTGATTGTGCCTTTCCAGATGTACAAGCTGCTCATTTTATACACACTAATGCAACCCCACATCATTAGAGATGCAGGCTGTTGAGCGCTGATAACAAGCCGGAAGGTCCCTCTCCTCCTTAGTCTCGAGGACATGACGTCCATGGTTGCCAAAAGGAAAATTACATTTCTGTCCGTCTGTCCACAGGACAGGTCCCCACTTTGCAACAGACCATTTTAAATGAGCTTTGTCCCAGAGAAAATGGTGATGTTTATGGATCATGTTCAGATATGGCTTCTTCTTTGCATGATAGAGTGCTAACTTACATGTTTGGATGGCACAGCGAACTGTGTTCACAGACAGTGATTTGTGGAAGTATTCCTGAGCCAATGCAGTGATGTCCATCACAGAATTATGCCTGTTTTTAACCGGTTGCCGACCGCCGCACGACTATATACTGCGGCGGTCAGCCCCGGCCAGGCAGAGTGACGTATCGGTACGTCACTCGCCTGTCACTGACTTGCGAGCCTATTGCGGGCGGGCGCGCGCCCGCCGCGGCTCGTTCACAGACAAGTCAGTGCGTGTGACCGGCGGACTCGATGTCCGCCAGTCACACTGCGATCGCTCCTGTGAAGGGAGAAAGACAGAGCGGCTTATGTAAACAAGCTGCCTGTCAGTTCTCCCTGTGTAAAAGTGAAGATCTGTCCGTTCTACTATGTAGAACGGTTGATCTTTGCTTTTACACCAATAGGAATGTCCCTGCACAGTTAGAATCACGCCCCTAGGACACACTTAACCCCTCCCTGTCCAATAAAGTTAACCCCTTCCCTGCCAGTGTCATTTTTGCAGTAACAGTGCATATGTATAGCACTGATTACTGCAGTAATGTCACTGGTACCCCCAAAAGTGTCAAAAATGTCAGTCAAGGGTCCGATCTGTCCGCCGCAATGTCGCAGTACCGAAAAAAAAATCGCAGATCGCCGCCATTACGCGTTAAAAAAAAAAACACCAAAAATGACAAAAATCTTTCCCTTTGTTAGTAAACGTGATAACTTTTGCGCAAACCAATCAAAATACGCTTTTTGCAATTTTTTTTACCAAACATAGGTAGCATAAAACAAATTGGCCGAAAAATGTTAAAAAAATTTGATTTTTCATTTTTTTGGGGGAATTTCATATAAAAAAATGTGAAAAATATTGTTATTTTTGCAAAATTTACGCTCTTTTTTTGTTTATAGCGCGTGATCAAAAAATCGCACAGGTGATCAAATACCACCAAAAGAAAGCTCTGTTTGTGGGAAAAAAAGGACGTCAAATTCGCTTAGGTACAGCGTTGCACGACCGCGCAAATGTCCGTTAAAGTCACGCAGTAAAAAAATCGCAAAAAAACCCCTGGTCCTTTAGCAGCCAAATCCTCCGGGGCTTAAGTGGTTAATGCAGTGCCACCTGAGGGCCCAAAGATTAGAGGCATCCAATATTGTGTTTCGGCCTTACCCCTTTTGCACAAGGAGATTTTTCCAGATTCTGAATATTTTGATGGTATTATGTAATGAAGATGATGATATACTGTATTTAAAGTCTTTGCAATTTTACATTAAGGAACATTATTCTAAAATTTTTGACAATTTTTAGATGCACCTTTTCACAGATTGGTGAACCTCTTTACTCTGACTCTCTAAGATGCTCTTTTTTTACCCAATCATGTTACTGACCTGTTGTCGATTAACCTAATTAGTTGCAAAATGTTCTTCCAGCTTCCATGTCAGTAATACTTAGGCTGGCCATAAATGTTCAATTTTCTTGTACAATTTTCTGTTAGATTTACCAAAAACCATATAATATGAAGTCAAAACTAAACAACACCTTCAATTGTATCCAATTAGGCAGGGCTTTGTACTGCATAGTTGAAGGTAGATTCTAAAGAAAATGGTACAGAAAATTGTATAATGTATGGCCAGCCCTACTTTGCCAGCTTTTTGCCCTGTCCCAACATTTTTGAGACATGTGGCTTTTTTTTTTTCTTAAAATTTCAAATCTTTCTCAGTGTACACATTTGATATGTTTTCTATTTTCTATTGTGAATAAAATATCCAATATGAGATTTGCAAATCATTGCATTCTGTTTTTATGTACATTTTATACACTGTCCCAACTTTTTTGGAATTGGAGTTTTATAAAATAACAGAAATTGCTCCATGCCCATGGACACAAGATAAGATACCAGATAATGTGATATAATACCCCTTTCTCTTTTTTAGGCAGTTCTCCCTATGGTTTTGGAGGCACCATTCCAGACCGGACCGGACCCGACCCTAGCATATGATGCGCTTAACTTCCATTTAAGTGCCGTATCAGGAGGATGAGAAATCTACTCAGCTTTTAATATACAATATACACCCCTTCAACCTTGGGATCCCCTCATGTGTTAAAGAAGAAACTGGTTCCAGGAGTGTCCTCCTGAAGTTGCAGTGACCCTGGTGTGGTGCCTCCCTCTATATTACTGGATTTATGTGCCTTCTTCCTCCTCCATCTTGGTTGGAACCCCTTTTGGCCTAAGTTCTTCACTCTATGCATAGATCATCAATAGGATTGTCTGAAGAAACTCGTTGAGATCCACATTTGTGAAGATTTACTGATCCCTGTACTTGGCCATTCATGCAGAGACTCTCATTTAGTCAAACGACAAGTTGATTGGGCCATTTGATACAGGTCTTTATGCACATTGAGTGCTAAATATAGCCAGTTGAGAAATGTAGGAGAGATAGCCTTTTGCAATTTGTACATGTTTTTATGATGACATGAAATAAACTTTTGTATATTTTTATACGCTCCAAGATTCCTTCATTTGGGGTTATTTGTGGCAACCGCTAAACAGTGTTAATTTTGACAGCAAATTTTCGGTTTAGTTTTAGTCTTAGTCTTTTGACCTCATTGTCATTTTAGTTTTAGTCCCATTTTAGTCATTTGCCATTGTTTTAGTCTGATTGAATTTGCAGTACATTTTAGTTGACTAAAATCAAATGGGTTTAGTTTAATTGTATTGTATTATTTAAGCATTTCTCTAGAATTTCCAAACTTATATACCCCCTGAGTAAAAAATAGGTTATTATTTATGGTATTAAGGTTTGAACAAACTCACCAAAACAGATTTAGCTTCTCTGGGTGGTCTGAGGAGGCCTGTAATGCTGCACAGTGCTTTGGATGGTGGTCTAAGGAGGCCTGTAATGCACACAGTGCTCTGGATTGTGGTCTGAGAGTACTGTAATGCTGCACAGTGCTCTGGACAGTGGTCTGAGAGTACTGTAATGCTGCACAGTGCTCTGGACGGTGGTCTGAGAAGGCTGTAATGCTGAACAGTGCTCTGGACTGTGGTCTCAGGAGGCCTGTAATGCACAGTGCTCTGGAGGGTGATATGAGAGGCCTATAATGCTGCACAGTGCTCTGGATGGTGGTCTGAGGGGAGGTCATAATGCACAGTGTTTTGGGATGGTGGTCTGAGGAGAGGCCTGTAATGCTGCACAGTGCTGGATGGTGGTCTGAGGGGAGGCCTGTAATGCTGCTTAGTGCTGGACGGTGGTCTGATGGGAGGTCTGTAATTCTGCACAGTGCTGGATGGTGGTCTGAGGGGAGGCCTGTATTGCACAGTGCTCTGGATGCTGGTGGTAAGAGGAGGCCTGTGATGCACACAGTGCTCTAGACACTGGTCTGAGGGGGGGGCTGTAATGTACACACACACAGTGCTCTGCTCTGGAAGGTCGCGAGTTTGCACTCTCGTCTGGAGGCCTGTACTGCACAGTGTTGCTCTGGACGGTCGTTTGAGGAGACCTGTAATGCTGCACAGTGCTAACTGCTAAGCAAGGAGCTCTGTGTAAACCAGAAGTCCACAAGGGCAAAATGTCCCTCCCTCATATTTTCATTCACAAAAAAGGAATTGATTTTCATCAGGGGATAAAAACTTGGTGTACTTTTTCATTTTGTTTTTGTCACTGCAAAAAGGCCACTTATGAACAATTTTGCCGAAAAAGCCTTCGTTGACGAAATTACCACTGCCGCTAAAGTCCTATACTTCTTTCCTTTTTTTTTTTAATTTTTGAAATGGATGTGGTGCCATGCTAAATGAGATGTCTCTATGGACTATATTTACCCCTTCTCCTTAGGCTACGTTCACATGTGGGCGTAGCGGATCACGGGCAGAATCGCTGCGACAGGTGCCCCGCGATTTGCAATGATTCCGGATCGCGGGGCACCTGTGCGATGCCCATGATTTGCAATGGCACCCCAAATGCTGTGCGATGTTGCCGCGATTTCCGCCTGCCGAATTGCAGTAACATCACGCAAACAGAATCGCAGGACGCCTGACGCCCAAAAGAAGCTCTCGTACCTTTTTTAAGCAACAGGCGTCCCGCGATTCTGTTTGCGCGATGTTACCGCGATTCGGCAGGCGGAAATCGCGGCAACATCGCACAGAGTTTGGGGAGCCATTGCAAATCACGGGCATCGCACAGGCGTCCAGCGATTTGCAATGATTCCGGATCGCGGGCAGAATTGCCGCTACGCTACGCCCACATGTGAACGTGGCCTTAAGGTTACACTCCAACCTTTTTGGATTGCCTTATTCTGAAACATTAGATATGTACACTTAATAAAATAACAAACTGAGAATAGCAGCCAAAAATAACAGTTGTATGTGTAGTAGACGTAGAGTAAGCCAGTCCATTAGGGTCAGTAGAATTTCCCTTGTTAAATATGACCTGTATTGTTGTTTTGCTCTTTTTTAGGAGTAGGAAGTGACATGATGGAAGAGCAGCTGGTCAGGATGAGACACGCGCTGTCCTTACCCCATGCTGAACAATGAGTAAGATTGTTTTATTGGTAATTTGTCACAGTGATAATTGTATCATCAGCTCTGTTTCCCCAGTCTATTATGAAGCTTCCGCTTTACCCAATGCTCTCCTTTCCTCTGTATCATATCATGCCTGCCTCCACAGGCCCTTCTGTTTGTTACAACATATTTTCAAGAATAATCTGCACAACTGATGACTTCCCAAAGTTCCCATCATCGTGAATCACCTGCTGAAGGCACTTTCCCCTGCGAAATGGAAAACTGGTGGATGAAAACAGTGAAACTTGCTACTCCAAAAAAGATAGCAAAAAACATATTAGCTGATCTGCCCAGTGTTGTGCAACTTCTGATCATGTATACTTGCTTCACCGCGGCATTCATAATTAGCAGAATGGTGCAGAACAAACCAGAAAATTCTGGTAGCACCTATTTCAGGGGGAATATTAACCATCGTACATAAATTTCACACCAGCCTGGGCGATCCCCTGATTAGACCGGTCAGCCAGCAGGCATTTTCAGGCTGATAAGTGACTGTTTGCTCTGAGCTCAATAGAAATTTTGATAACTTTTAAGGCTCTGATGAAGGGGATTGTGTGGCCCTCAAAACACGTTGGTTGCCTGTTTTTTTCTGGCTCTTGCAGAATCATTAAAATACTTATGGACATTTAAAACGTTTGTTTGCCATTCTTTATGGCGTAACAAATGGAGACTTCTCAAGTTGGGTGACCCCTACCGCTTGTGGGGGCCCCCACCTGGTGGAGAGCATTCAAACCTAGGGTACTTGATCTGAAGATCCCTCATCTACTAGTGATTGATCTGTATCCTGAGGCTGGCTCTGACCTCTACCTAGATACAGTGGGGGAAAAAAGTAATTGATCCACTGCTGATTTTTCATGTTTTCCCACTAACAAAGAAATGATCAGTCTATAATTTTAAAAGGTAGGTTTGTTTTAACAGTGAGAGACAGAACAACAACAAAAATATCCAGAAAAATGCATTTCAAAAAAGTTATAAATTGATTTGCATTTAAATTAGTGAACAAAGTTTTTTATCCCCTATCAATCAGCAAGATTTCTGGCTCCCAGGTGTCTTCTATATAGGTAATGAGCTGAGATTAGGAGCACTTGAAGGGAATGCTCCTAATCTCAGCTTGTTACCTGTATAAAAGACACCTGTCCACAGAAGCAATCAATCAATCAGATATCTCCACCGTGGCCAAGACCAAAGAGCTGTCCAAGAATGTCAGGGACAAGATTGTAGACCTACACAAGGCTGGAATGGGCTACAAGAGCATTTCCAAGCAGCTTGATGAGAGGGTGACAACAACAGCGATTATTTGCAAATGGAAGAAACCCAAATTAACCGTCAATCTCCCTTGGTCTGGGGCTCCATAAAAGATCTCGTGGAGCTTCAACAATCGTGAGAACGATGAGGAATCAGCCCAGAACTACATGGGAGAATCTTGTCAATGATCTCAAGGCAGCTGGGACCACGGTCACCAAGAAAACAATTGGTAGCACACTACGCCGTGAAGGACTGAAATCCTGCAGTGTCCGCAAGGTCTCCCTGCTCAAGAAAGCACATGTACAGGCCCATCTGAAGTTTGCTAATGAACATCTGAATGACTCAGAGGAGAACTGGGTGAAAGTGTTGTGCTCAGATAAGACCAAAATCAAGCTTTTTGGCATCAACTCAATTCTCCGTGTTTGGAAGAGGAGGAATGCTGCCCATGACCCCAAGAACACCATCCCTGCCGTCAAATATGGAGGTGGAAACATTATGCTTTGGGGGTGTTTTTCTGCTAAGGGGACAGGAGAACTTCACCGCATAAAAGGGATGATAAACGGCCATGTATAGTCAAATCTTGGGTGAGAACCTCCTTCCCTCAACCAGGGCACTGAAAATGGGTCATGGATGGGAATTCCAGCATGACAATGACCCAAAAACACATGGCCAAGGCAACAAAGGACATTAAGGTCCTGGAGTGGCCTAGCCAGTCTCCAGACCTTAATCCCATAGAAAATATGTGAGGCAGCTGAAGGTTTGAGTTACCAAACGTCAGCCTCAAAACCTTAATGACTAGGATCTACAAAGAGGAGTGGGACAAAATCCCTCCTGAGATGTGTGCAAACCTGGTGGCCAACTACAAGAAACATCTGACCTCTGTGCTTGCCAACAAGGATTTTGCCACCAAGTACTAAGTCATGTTTTGTGAAGGGGTTGAATACTTATTTCACTCATTAAAATGCAAATCAATTTATAACGTTTGTGTTTTTCTGGATATTTTTGTTGTTCTGTCTCTCACTGTTAAAATAAACCTACCAATAAAATTATAGACTGATCATTTCTTTGTCAGTGGGCAAACATACAAAATCAGCAGGGGATCAAATACTTTTTCCTCTCATTGTATAAGACTTTGACCTGATCATGACTAGAAGCACATGAGAAACTTTAAGTAGCCAAATGCGTGTGACTACTAAATACTACAAGCTGCACATGGCAGGAAGCCATTTGTTCCATATTTGTAGAACTTGATTGCAGTTCCTTTAAATAAATCAAATTGGATTTATGTAAACATACTAAACACACACAGTCCCTATCTCTGGATCAAAATAAAACATTAGCTTACCGCCAGTGAAACTTGTCCCTTAAGAGGGCTATAATGTCCCCTCCTGCTTTGCGGGGTCCACAGAAAAAGATTACCACAGCCAGCAGTGTCTTAGCAATTTGCAGCCTATCGCTCATCCACACAAGCTGTCTTGTTCCACATTACACCTCACAGACACTAAAGCCTCGTACACACGCAACGATTGTTGGCCGTGAATTTTCGGCCAACGTCCAATCGGCCGATTGTCGGCTTCCGACAACCGACTGCGACTTTTCGGCCGAACAAAATCTGGTGTGCATGCTATAAAATTTTTATTGGCCGTCAACAGAACGGCCGATTGTTCTTCAGTCAGTACAGCATTATGCCTCGTACACACGCAACGATTATCGGCCAACCGATCGCCGTCTTTTGTCCAGTGTTGTTGTGTTGGTTGAAATGTGCTCTAGACTGCACACAAATTTTCTCGGCCAACAAAAACCAACTTCAGAAGTGATGTCACGTGCTGGTTTACTTTTCGTGTGTTTTTTCTTCTCTGAGCATGCCCAGTCTTGCTCATCTGGATTTTGTCTGCCGAAATCTGTACTGACTGACGGAAAATCGGCCGTTCTGTTGATGGCCAACAAAAATTTTATAGCATGCACACCAGATTTTGTTCGGCCGAAAAGTCAGAGTCGGTTGTCGGAAGCATCATACTAACAAGCCGACAATCGGCCGATCGGACGTTGGCCGAAAATTCACGGCCAACAATCGTTGCGTGTGTACGAGGCTTTACTGACCGCTTCCTGCCCTTTTTTAGCCTTCAGGTGAGTTAACCCTTTCAGGACCACAGTACCCAAAGTCAGGGTAGGAGGCTTTTTCCCACCTGGATTCTCTCTGAGTCTCCAAATTTTAGGTCCTATATAAAGAATTGGCAATCTTGGGGGAAGATACAAGTTAGTTTTTCCCTTTTTCTTGATCACCCCAGAACCCCTCATCATGCATAGGTGAGAAACCCAGAGTACTTACATAGTTACACAGTATAATATATACATAAGGTTGAATAAAGACAATAGTCCGACCAGTTCAACCTGTGTAGGTGTACGTGTGCCAGTGTCAATAATCATTTCCCATATCCCTGTATGTTGTGTTCAGTAAGATGCATGTCCAAGGGTCTCTTAAAGATTGTATGCCTGAATTTGCATCGGACACAACACGCACAGGACCCTTTTTTGGTTCCGCAGCAGAATCAGATCGCATGGTCGTTCACACCTACGCGATGCGATTCATGTCTGAACTGACAGTTCGCACTACGATATGCAAACTGATCTGGGGGTGTCGTTAACTTTGTATTGACACCCCCAGTGTTTCACATATGGCAGTGTGAACTGCCTGCGATTTGAATGCGATGCGGGAACCCGCAGTGGATTTGCAGGGTTTCCGGATCGCATATATATGTGAACTGGCACTTAGGGTCTCAAGAACTGTGATAGGCCATCAGCACATCAGGATTGGTCAATGAAAACCCTGACTGGATGACATTAATTTTGCTAATGCACTGTGCATCAAATAATTGCCACTAAAACAAAATACATGTTTTCACCTTTTTTCATCCTTTGTTGCATCCCATTGCTGCTGATATCTTGAAACTTTTTTTAGCCTCTTCCTGACTACATACACTCCGGCGATAACTGCAGGGCATTTGTCAGGACATGTTTCCTGATGGTGACAACGTGGAACTGTTCAGAGTGCGTCAGCATAGCCAATTGTGTGTGACAGAGTGACAACTCAGGGAAGGAATTGGGAGATGGGCAAAAAACTGTCACCAAAGCCAGATTTATTTTTCCTGCACTTTTAAGGCCAACTATCAACTATCGCCTGCCTTCCCACCGCAGCCAACTGACTCAGTTTAGTATCTTGCTATCAAAATCAGATTTCCTAAAGCTGAACTCCGGGAAAATAGCTAATTACACTGATTAAAAAGAATTTGTACTTTTGTCCATCCAGTCCTGAGATTTACGCAGCTCAGCCTTTCTGGCATGGCAGGAAACTACATTTTTCTCTGCTGCAGTTAGGCAAGACTTATGGGCCATACACACAATCAGATTTTCTGAAGACTTTTTCCTTTAGATTTACCAAAACCAGATAATATGAGGTCAAACCTAAACACTTTCAATTTGTATGCAATCCGGCAGGCCCTTGCACTACATAGAAAAGGTAAATCTGAAGGAAAAAGTCTTCAGAAAATCTTATAGTGTGTATGGCCCTTAAAGCTGGATACACACTATACAACTTTTGTTGGTAGACTTCCTTTAGATTTAAGCCCCGTACACACGTAGCGATTGTCGGCCGTAAATATTCGGCCGCCGAACGATCGGCCGATTGTCGGCTTGTTAGTATGATGCTTCCGACAACCGACAGCGACTTTTCGGCCGAACAGAATCTGTTGTGCAGGCATTAAAATTTTTGTTGGCCGACACCAGAACGGCCGATTGTTCGCCAGTCAGTACAGAATTCGGCCGACAAACAGCCGATTAGCAAGACTGGGCATGCTCAGAAAAGAAAAAAGACACGGAAAGTCAACCATCACATGACATCACTTCTGCAGTCGGCTGTTGTTGGCCGACAAAATTCGTGTGCAGTCTTTAGCACTTTTCAGCCGTCAGGACAGCACCGGACAAAAGACGGCCGATCGTTCGGCCAACATTCGGTACGTGTGTACGGGGGCTTTACCTTCAACTATGTAGTGCAAGGTCCTGCCTGACTGCATACAAATTGAAAGTGTTTAGGTCTGACCTCATATTATATGGTTTTGGTAAGTCTGAAGGAAAAAGTCTTCAGAAAATCTTATAGTGTGTGTGGCCCATTAGGCTCTTGTTCTTCCCCAGTTTGTGACTGGACAATGAAAGGAGAAGCAGAAAACTAATGAGATCATCTCTCTATTACTTTGCTCTCTCTTCCTATCAGCATACTCATTTCACTGCAGCACAACTAATTGGCTGCTTGTTTTCCCTTCCCCTGTCTGAGCTCAGCTGTATAGGGAACACCAAGAGGCTGATATCAGGCCAAGTTTAGATTCATACACTGACTGCATTCAAAAATACATTTAAAGTGTAAGCTCACTTTTTCACAAAAAATGAAATGGTGACTCATTACTGCCCCCCCACCCCCCCACCCCCCCGGCATGTACAGTGCGCTCTCTCTTCCTCTGTTGCACAATACCGAGCTGCACCACTGCTGCAACAGAGGGAGAGAACACAATGCGCATATGCAGGTTTTTAATGAGCAAGATTGTTTTTTCCAGTGATACCAGCAGGGCCGGCACTGCCGCTAGGCAAACTAGGCAGCCGCCTAGGGTGCAGCCCCGGACTCTCTGCCAGTTTCCTAACACTCCGCTGGCTTCCCTACTCCATACACAGTCCGCCGATGTTCCCCACACACTGCCCCAACATTTCGCATACCGCTGCAGGATTGGATGATGCTAGCTGGAGACAAAGCCATCTTGTGCAAACTTCAGCCAATCCGTGAATAAGAGGTATCCAGCCATTGAGGTGCCGTACAAGCCGTGCTGCGTGCAACATCACTTCCTCCCAGCTTCCCAGTCATTCTCCAGGGGAGCTAACGTTGGCAAGGAGGTGAGAAAGCATCCCTGCACAAGATGCATTTGCCGATTTCTTTAAGAGTAACTCGACTTTTGTTGAGAAAAAAACATTCCCCTCTGGGTGATCTCTGTACATTACAAGGATTATAACAAACTTTACAGCACAGGCAAAGTGACGTATATATACGTCACTCTGCCTGTGAGGGGCTGACCGCCGCAGTATATGTACTTGCGGCGGTCGGCAAGTGGTTAAAGGCTCATTTTAAGTTGCTAAATGTTGAACCTTCATTAAATATAACCATATTGCTACACTTAAAGGCGCCTCTCTTCTCTTTTATACTCAGTTGTGAGATGACGCTACTTGTATATCAAGACATCGCTTGTTTATCAAGTCAAAAATCATAAAAAAAATGTGCTTGTCTTGCAAAACGCTCTCAAACCAAGTTACTCCCAATCCAAGGTTTTACAGTATATCCTGCAGGTTTGGTGCAGAAATCAGGAGTTTTGGTGTGCTTTCAGAAAGTGCGCCACACCCAGTGATGTATTTTGGTTATGTGCTGCCCTAGGCAAGACTAAAATTGGGCGCCCCCCCCCCCCCCCCCATGTAAATTTTCCCCACTCCTTTTTGTAACAGATGTGACTCCATCCAAAACTGAAGGACTACAAGTCCCAGCAAGTCCCAGCATGAACCCCTAAGATCTCACGGGGGGGGGGGGGGGGGTGAGAGGGGGCGAGAGAGAGAGAGGGGTGGGTGGGTGAGGGAGGGAAAGAGAGGGAGTATGAGAGAGAGAGAGAGAGAGAGAGGGTATGTGAGGGAGGGAGAGAGAGAGGGTGGGTGAGGGGGTATGAAAAAGAGGGGAGAATCAAAGAGAGAGAGAGAGGGGGGTGAGAGAGAGAGGGGGGGTGAGAGAGGGGGGTGAGAGAGAGAGAGAGGGGGGATGAGAGAGAGAGAGGGGGAGAGTGAGGGGATGAGAGAGAGAGAGGGGGGGATGATAGAGAAAGAGAGGGGGGTGAGAGAGAGGGGGATGAGAGAGGCGGTTCTAGCAACTAGTGGCCAATAGAGTCTCAGGTGGAGGGGGGGTGTTTTTATTGCTGCCCCCCTGCAAAGTGCTGCCCTAGGCCTGGGCCTTGTTGGCCTAGGCCAAAATACTGCACTGGCCACACCTGCAGGATATAATAGAAGTCTATGGCAAAGTGCAGCTAACCCAGGAAAGTTGTAGATGCACCGCGCTGCACCTGGGGTGTGGGTAGACCGCACTGCACCTTATAGGGGGCTCAGAACAGTAAGGGTTCATTTACATTTACAGTTTGGAGGGTGGTAAAACCCTATATTTAAGACAGGTTTTTATCACCCCTGCCTCAACCGCACCACCTTTAGCTGCAGTAGACACATGTAGCAGCAGAAGTTATACACCCTGTCGCGGTTGGTGGGTGTAGCGTCTGCCAAGCATGACCCATTCAAGTGAATGAGGCCACTCTGCAAGTGTCCTGCAAGTACAGCAAACAAGGGGTTAAAGCATGCAGAGTTGTGTATCTAAGTGTAGCATATGAAGTTTAATAGCAGCTATATAGAAATGTGCTCACAATGACAAGCCATATATTGGGCATTTGAACCTCAGGCCTGAAGAAGGAGCACATGCTCCGCAAACGCGTCGCCTAGGAGATCTCCCTGCACCTGGAAGTGACGTCAGGACGAGCCGTTGTGAGCGCCCCGCTGTTTTATGAAGTGCCGGCATCTACTGGACGCATCCTCCTGAGGCCCCGCCACTGAGGCCAACCTGACCCTGCTCTGCCAACAGGGACATCTTGCAGCGCTGTTCAAATGCCAGATATATATCTTGTCATTGTGAGTACATTTCTATATAGCTGATGCTACACTTAGATGGCGCTTGTGTTTCCTCCCCATGTACAGCACCCTGCTGGCCCCTCCCACCAGCCATGATCTGCCTGCATTACACAGAGAAGCACAGAGACCCAGTAATTATGTCACTGGGTCTAATATACGATAGATAGTAAAAACGGAAAGGTTATTTTTTAAAAAAATGACTTTGCATGTTGATTAGGAAGCAGCTTGGGAGGGATTAAACTTCAAGTTTACCAAAGACACAATTGCAATTTATCATTAGTGCTGCAGGGTACAGATAACACACAGAAATACATGTAAGTATATATACGGGAGGAGGTGACAGAGGAAACAGGTTCAACTCCTTTTCTTGTTCTTGCCTCTAGGAAGCTTTGGGCCTAATTACTTTAATAATAGCAGACTGGGTCACTCTCTCTCATTACATTAACCCTGCTCGACCTGCTTCCCTTTTATATAATAACTCCCATTGCTCCTAAACAAACCAACCTCCCTCCCAGGATGGAACCTGATCCTTCCCTTCTAGCTGCATTCCCACCGCCCCGATAGGCATTCATCCGAGCCAGGATTAAGTATTTCCAGACTGCGCTCTAAAATGTCTTTCAGCAGGAAGTGCTCAGTGCGGCACAAATTCAAAAAATGCAAAGTCTGGCCAGTTGGTGAGAACGAGACCAACGTCTAAGGTTATCTGTGGGGTACGGTTAGCTCCTACCAAGGGTCCAGGATACCTTTGCATCAGAGGAATTCGAAATCAGAAATATATTGTTTCACATACATTTAACAAGGAATGATCTGCAAGACAATGGGTCCTTTCACACAGACTTTCAGCCCGGCGGACTCTGTTTTGCTCATCGGGGGAATCGATCCGCCGATCCCCACTGAGCAGGCAGATGACAGCTCTGTCTCTGCTTACTTCGAAGAGTTGGAGCTCTCAGAGCCCTGCTCTCCTCTATGGGAGATCAGATGAAAACGGACCGCCTGTCCATTTTCATCCGATCCTCCAGACGGATGGAAAATAGGGTTTCCATCCGTCCGGATTTCACGGACAAGATCGGATTGGATAGAAGAGGCTGTCAGCGGACATGTCACCGCTGTCATCCACTGCTCTATAGGGCTGCATGGAGCATCCGATCAGCTCCGCCTGAAAAACTGACAGACGGACCGGATCGGATTACCCGCGTGAAAGGGGCCTAAGGAGGCGCGCTTTCACTGCTCTGCAGCCGGTCAATATGGGTTATGGCCCATTTGCACCTCTTAAAGAGGAAGTAAACCCTCCTCTGTCACTTGTACCTATAGGTGATCCTATGATAAGGCTTACCTATAGGTACTGTAAATATCTCCCAAACATGCACCGTTTAGGAGATATTTACCTTACATGCAGCCAGTGATGTCACCGCTGCTCCGGCCAATCAGATGGCCGGATGCCGCGATCCCGGAAGACGGGCGACTGAACATGTCGCCCATCATACAGGTGAGTGAGCGGCACGTGGGGGCTCGTTCTGAGGTAAGTATTTCATAATGAGCTAGTATGCGATGCATACTAGCTCATTATGTGTTTGTCTTGCAGGGTGTGAAAGAAAAAAAAAAAAAAAGAGTTTACAACGAAGGAGCGCTTTACTGTTTTTTTTTCAATGGATCAAGTCTCATCCGTGCAATGTAACATGTGGCAACTCAAAAGCTGAATCTTTTCTTTTAATTAGAAAGTTTTCCAAAATACACAGTACAATAAATACTGAAACATAAGGAATGGAGCGTGCAGACCCTTAACCACTTTACCGCTGCTCACTAGAGCTCTACTGCGGCAAAGTGGCTCGATAACGTCTGGCGACGTAGACCTACGTCGCCAGACATACCCCTCTCTCGGCGGTGCGCTCACTCCCGCTGTATTCAGTCACAGCGGGAGTCGGGCCAGGGGAGGAACGGCGGTGATCACCGCCGCTCTTCCCTGATCGTCGGGGAATCGAGTCTGGAGATCCGCCCGCTTGTGTAAACAAAGCGGGCGGATCTCCTAAGTGACAGGCAGGGTCAGATTGCAGGGTTCAGCATAGCTGAACCTGCGATCTGTCCCTGTGTCACTCAGTCCCCTCCCCCCCACACAGGTTAGAAAGCACCAGGCATACATTAACCCCTTGATCACCAATGAAAATTAACCCCTTCCCTGCCAGTGTGATTTTTACAGTAACAGTGCATATTTATAGCACTGATTACTGCAGTAATGTCACTGGTAACCCCAAAAGTGTCAAAAATGTCAGTCAAGGGTCCGATCTGTCCACTGCAATGTCGCAGTCCCGCAAAAAAAAAATCGCAGATTGCCGCCATTACTCGTTAAAAAAAACCCCAAAAACAACAGAAATCTTTCCCTTAGTTAGTAAACGCAATAACTTTTGCGCAAACCAATCAAAATATGCTTATTGCGATTTTTTTTACCAAAAATATGTAGCAGAAAACAAATTGGCCTAAAATGATAAAAATTTTTAAATGATTTTTATATTTTTTTGGGGGGGGGGGATTTCATATAAAAAAATTTGAAAAATATTGTTATTTTTTCAAAATTGTCGCTATTTTTTTGTTTATAGCGCAAAAAGTAAAAATTACACAGGTGATCAAATACCACCAAAAGAAAGCTCTGTTTGTGGGAAAAAAATGACCTAAATTTCGTTTGGGTACGGCGTTGCATGACCGCGCAATTTTCAGTTAAAGTCGCACAGTGCCGAATCGCAAAAAGTGGCCCAGACGTAAGACAGCAAAATCCTCCGGTGGTAAAGTGGTTAAAGTGTTACTAAACCCACAACAGTAAAATCAATGTGTATAAGCAGTAAAGCATGCTTGTTATACTCACTGTGGAACCTAAGAGGTTAATCCTCAGCATTGCGTAAAAAGGCTGTTTAATCCTGTCTTCTCTGATCCTCTCCTTCTATTACTGTCCCCAATCCATCTGCTGATAGAGCCTTGAAGGAGCTCTGCACATGCTCAGTTTGGTGTGTATTGCTAGAGTGTTTTTTTTTTGGAGGGTGCATGTGATCAGCACAGGGCCAATCAGCACTGTCCAGACAGAGGGTCAGGGGTTATGCAGCCTCAAAGGACAGTCAGAGCAGAATGAAAACTCCTCCTATAAGCTTTAACCAGTGCTCGGCCAGACACTGATAAAAGTCACAAGACTGCTATATACTGCTGATGAGAAAAGGAATTTAGCAGTTTATATTTACTAACATAATTGCATTTCCATGTGCTGTGTACTGTGGGGGACTGATATAGTGACTGCAGGCTCTTTAACTGCAACACTTTAAGTGGTTCCGCTATTTGTCCCAAGTTCTATTCCCTGTTAGGTGCAAGCAGCCAGAAGCACGGTAGCTTCCCAGTCTCTACTCACAAGAACTATTCAGAAAGTGTATTTTTTTAAAATGTATTGCTTATTAACCAATTCGTTGTTCTGGGTGGATGTCATATGATGTCCTCCTGGAAAGCGCATCCACCGGACACAACCGATGACAGATCACTGTACTGAGCTGCTGTCGGTACCATGTGATCGATGTGACCAATCATTCCATGTGGCTTCCATTCATGCTATTCAATGTGTACTATTTTGATGCTAGCTATGATTGGTAACAGTGATCACATGGTACAGACAGGGCCAATCAGAGCCATCTGTACCATGTGATTAGCTGTGGCCAGTCACAGCTAATCACAATACACACTGAATTAATCAATTTCGTAAAATTGGATGCTTATACCAGTGACATTTACTGGTATAAGCAATCTCAATTTATAAAAAGAAAAGAAAAATAGTGATCACTTCCTTAGAGTAGCACAATGTTACTATGGTAATACTGTTTTGCTCAGGTCACAGTGTGTTTAAAAAAAATCATAAAAGAAAGGAATGTAATAAAAAAAAAGTAAAAATTCAATAAAACATTATTATTTTTTGTTTCCATACGGTCACCAGTCAGTGTCCCTGATCACTGCCACACCAGTTATATGATAATGCTGTACTGCACTGGTGACAGTATGTAAAAAAATATACAGTCAGGTCCATAAATATTGGGACATCGACACAATTCTAATCTTTTTGGCTCTATACACCACCAGAATGGATTTGAAATGAAACGAACAAGATGTGCTTTAACTGCAGACTTTCAGCTTTAATGTGAGGGTATTTACATCCAAATCAGGTGTACGGTGTAGGAATTACAACAGTTTGTATATGTGCCTCCCACTTTTTAAGGGACCAAAAGTATAGATCCTAACACATTACCCAGTCCACTCACACTCTCCAGGAGGTAGGTGTATGTTCGGATCTATACTGATATGGACTGGGTAATGTGTTAGGATCTATACTGATTTGGACTGGGTAATGTGTTAGGATCTATACTGGTATGGGCTGGGTAATGTGTTAGGATCTATACTGGTATGGACTGGGTAAGAAGTTAGGATCTATACTGATATGGACTGGGTAATGTGTTAGGATCTGTACTGGTATGGACTGGGTAATGTGTTAGGTCCTATACTGATAGGGACTGGGTGATGTGTTAGGATCTATACTGGTATGGACTGGGTAATGTGTTAGGATCTATACTGATATGGACTGGGTAATGTGTTAGGATCTATACTGGTATGGACTGGGTAATGTGTTCGGATCTATACTGATATGGACTGGGTAATGTGTTCGGATCTATACTGATATGGACTGGGTAATGTGTTAGGATCTATACTGATTTGGACTGGGTAATGTGTTAGGATCTATACTGGTATGGGCTGGGTAATGTGTTAGGATCTATACTGGTATGGACTGGGTAATGTGTTAGGATCTATACTGGTATGGACTGGGTAATGTGTTAGGATCTATACTGATATAGACTGGGTAATGTGTTAGGATGTATACTGGTATGGACTGGGTAATGTGTTAGGATCTATACTGGTATGGACTGGGTAAGGTGTTAGGATCTATACTGATATGGACTGGGTAATGTGTTAGGACCTATACTAGTATGGACTGGGTAATGTGTTAGAATCTATACTGATAGGGACTGGGTAATGTGTTAGGATCTATACTGATATGGACTGGGTAATGTGTATGGATCTATACTGGAATGGACTGGGTAATGTGTTAGGATCTATACTGATATAGACTGGGTAATGTGTTAGGATGTATACTGGTATGGACTGGGTAATGTGTTAGGATCTATACTGGTATGGACTGGGTAAGGTGTTAGGATCTATACTGATATGGACTGGGTAATGTGTATGGATCTATACTGGAATGGACTGGGTAATGTGTTAGGATCTATACTGGTATGGACTGGGTAATGTGTTAGGACCTATACTAGTATGGACTGGGTAATGTGTTAGAATCTATACTGATAGGGACTGGGTAATGTGTTAGGATCTATACTGATATGGACTGGGTAATGTGTTAGGATCTATACTGGTATGGACTGGGTAATGTGTTAGGATCTATACTGATATGGACTGGGTAATGTGTATGGATCTATACTGGAATGGACTGGGTAATGTGTTAGGATCTATACTGGTATGGACTGGGTAATGTGTTAGGACCTATACTAGTATGGACTGGGTAATGTGTTAGAATCTATACTGATAGGGACTGGGTAATGTGTTAGGATCTATACTGGTATGGACTGGGTAATGTGTTAGGATCTATACTGGTATGGACTGGGTAAGGTGTTAGGATCTATACTGGTATGGACTGGGTAATGTGTTTGGACCGATACTAGTATGAACTGGGTAATGTGTTAGGATACTAGTATGGACTGCGTAATGTGTTAGGATCTATATTAGTATGGACTGGGTAATGTGTTAGGATGTATACTGGTATGGACTGGGTAATGTGTTAGGAACTATACTGGTATGGACTGGGTAAGGTGTTAGGATCTATACTGATATGGACTGGGTAATGTGTTAGGATCTTTACTGGTATGGACTGGGTAAGGTGTTAGGATCTATACTGATATGGACTGGGTAATGTGTTAGGATCTATACTGATATGGACTGGGTAATGTGTAAGGATCTATACTAGTATGGACTGGGTAAGGTGTTAGGATCTATACTGGTATGGACTGTGTAATGTGTTAGGATCTATACTGGTATGGACTGGGTAAGGTGTTAGGATCTATACTGATATGGACTGGGTAATGTGTATGGATCTATACTGGAATGGACTGGGTAATGTGTTAGGATCTATACTGGTATGGACTGGGTAATGTGTTAGGACCTATACTAGTATGGACTGGGTACTGTGTTAGGATCTATACTGGTATGGACTGGGTAATGTGTTTGGACCTATACTATATGAACTGGGTAATGTGTTAGGATACTAGTATGGACTGCGTAATGTGTTAGGATCTATACTAGTATGGACTGGGTAATGTGTTAGGATGTATACTGGTATGGACTGGGTAATGTGTTAGGAACTATACTGGTATGGACTGGGTAATGTGTTAGGATCTATACGGATATGGACTGGGTAATGTATTAGGATCTATACTGGTATGGACTGGGTAAGGTGTTAGGATCTATACTGATATGGACTGGGTAATGTGTTAGGATCTTTACTGGTATGGACTGGGTAAGGTGTTAGGATCTATACTGATATGGACTGGGTAATGTGTTAGGATCTATACTGGTATGGACTGGGTAATGTGTTAGGATCTATACTGATATGGACTGGGTAATGTGTTAGGATCTATACTGGTATGGACTGGGTAATGTGTTAGGATCTATACTGGTATGGACTGGGTAAGGTGTTAGGATATATACTGGTATGGACTGGGTAATGTGTATGGATCTATACTGGAATGGACTGGGTAATGTGTTAGGATCTATACTGGTATGGACTGGGTAATGTGTTAGGACCTATACTAGTATGGACTGGGTAATGTGTTAGGATCTATACTGATAGGGACTGGGTAATGTGTTAGGATCTATACTGGTATGGACTGGGTAATGTGTTAGGATCTATACTGGTATGGACTGGGTATGGTGTTAGGATCTATACTGGTATGGACTGGGTAATGTGTTAGGATTTATACTGGTATGGACTGGGTAATGTGTTAGGATCTATACTGATATGGACTGGGTAATGTGTATGGATCTATACTGGAATGGACGGGGTAATGTGTTAAGATCTATACTGGTATGGACTGGGTAATGTGTTAGGATCTATACTGGTATGGACTGGGTAAGGTGTTAGGATCTATACTGGAATGGACTGGGTAATGTGTTAGGATCTATACTGATAGGGACTTGGTAATGTGTTAGGACCTATACTAGTATGGACTGGGTAATGTGTTAGGATCTATACTAGTATGGACTGGGTAATGTGTTAGGATCTATACTGATATGGACTGGGTAATGTGTTAGGATCTAAAGGAATGAAAGGATGCCACATCTAGCTCTAGCTGGAGCTGGGACTCAGATGGCCTCTTCTAATATTTAGCTATGTGCCCAGAGGCGGGGTCTCTTCCCACAAATAAAGGACCCTGCTGTTCTATGCCCAAGCCTTGCTTATACACACCCCAGACCCCTACTGGTCAATTCTTTCTGCATGGGATTGGCTAAGGCTGCATGAATATGCAGATGAGGATCCACCCACTAAATTCTGGAACCTACCAGAATCCAGGGAAAAGCAGCAGAGCCTGCACCCAGCAGAACCAAAAACAGCCAAATGCAATCAAACTTTACTCCACTTGCTACAGGGGAGTTAAAAACACAAAATTTGCTTCAAACTCTTAGCAACATAGCTAGGAGGGGGAGATAATAAAAACCGGACTTGCCGGGAAAAGCAAAAACCAAGCACAGATTTAGGGAAGTTTAGTTTCATTCACTAAGCATGGTGATTAGCTAGAAGCAGTGACATGCACTATGTGGTCCATCTGTGGGCAGGTTGAAACAGTTAGGTGCTGTGCGGGAAGGTGTGAGTTAATTCCATGCCTAGTTTCCTGGTCTTTTTGCCAGGTTCCTATCTGGGTTCAGTCCACTTGTCCTGTGTGGTGTAAATTGGGTGAATGGTCCGGCTCTAAGAGATTTTACGGGGAAAGAGGCGAGCAAGGCCAGAGAGTTCCACCACAGCTGTGGGTTAGGGAGACCCGTAAGGTATGGAAACAGAAGATGAGAATCGCAGTAGCAGAAGAAAGTTGTGTAATACTGTAGAGACTTTTAAGTTGGGGTTCACCCTGAAGACACCAACACTGGAGTATTCCTCTGAAGGATTTACACTTGCGTGAGAGAGCCTGTAAAAGACTATGGATACTGGAATGCACTTTTGCAGGTATGCTGGGGCAGCACACCAGCCTGTAGTTAGATCTAGGGAATTATGAATGAATAATGCCTTTATCTGTTGGACCCCCTTTTGCCTTCAGAACTGCCTTCATTCTTTGTGGCAGAGATTCTACAAGGTGTTGGAAACATTCCTCAGAGATTTTGGTCCATAGTGACATGATGGCATCACGCAATTGCTGCAGATTTGTCGGCTGCACATCCACGATGCGAATCCCCCATTCCACCACATCCCAAAGGTGCTCTGTTGGATGAGATGTGGTGAGTGTGGAGGCCATTGGAGTACAGTGACCTCATTGTCATAGTGAAGAAAGCAGTGGTGAGATGATTGGAGCTTTGTGACATGGTGCATTATCCTGCTGGAAGGAGCCATCAGAAGATGGGGACACTGTAGTCATAAAGGCATGGACATGGTCAGCAACAATACTCAGGTAGACCGTGGTGTTTAAACAATGCTAAAATGGGACTAAGGGGCCCAAAGTGTGCCAAGAAATAATCCCCCACATCATTAAACCCCCACCACCAGCCTGAACCACTGATACAAGGCAGGATGGATTCATGCTTTCATGTTGTTTACACCAAATTCTGACCCTACCATCTGAATGTCGCAGCTGAAATCGAGACTCATCAGACCAGGCAACGTTTTCGAATCTTCTATTGTCCAATTTTGGTGAGCCTGTGCGAATTGTAGCCTCAGTTTCCTGTTCTTAGCTGACAGGAGGGGCGCCCGGTGTGGTCTTCTGCTGCTGTAGCTCATCTGCTTCCAGGTTCAATGCATTGTGCATTCAGAGATGGTATTCTGCATACTATGGATGTAACGAGTGGTTTTTGAGTTACTGTTGCCTTTCCATCATCTGTAACCAGTCTGCCCATTCTCCTCTGACATCAACAAAGCATTTTCCTTCACACAACTACTGCTCACTGGATATTTTCTCTTTTTTCCACCATTCTCTGTAAACCCGAGAGATGGTTGTGTTGGAAAATCCCAGTAGATCAGCAGTTAATGAAATACTCAGGCCAGCCCGTCCGGCACCAACAACCATGCTACATTCAAAGACACTTAAATCCCCTTTCTTCCCCATTCTGATGTTTGGTTTGGACTTCAGCAAGTCGTCTTCACCACGTCTAGATGCCTTAATGCATTGAGTTGCTGCCATGTGATTGGCTGATTAGCCATTTTTGTTAACAAGCAATTGAACAGATGTACCCAATTAAGGGGCCGATGAGTGTACAAAGCCCACAGGGCTGACAGGAACTAGAGAGAATGCTATGTAGTATTGAGGGGGCACTGAACTATGTGTTTTATGTATTTACAGTATATTGTGATGACACAAACTACAAAGCTTCTACAGGTGGGGCTCGGTGTGTAGATTCCTTATGTACTAAGCACTCTCCCAACACCGGGTCTAGAAAGGCAAACTGAATTGTACACCAATTAAGGTAATTACTGTAAATGCTATGTATACAAGCAATGGCCAGCATATCTTCAGACCCCAGATGATGTCTTTGAAGACGAAACGCATTGGGCTTCCTATTATTCAGGCCATTGCACTCTAATCATTTATGCTGAATGATGTTACAAGCGCTTGTTATTCGGATTTGCTGTACGTTTTCTACCTTCTTTAATACATTTTTGGTGGTTTTACACTATGTGGAGCCTTTTTCTTTATCCTATGGTTCTACGTTCCATTTGATACTACACTGCGAGGAGCGGAAAGATCACACTATCCTGTTTGGAAACACATTCTAAACGTGGCTGACCCAGTACCTGTATAGGTAACTATGAGTCCACCTGTTCTGGTGAGCAGCGATTTCTATAAGTGGTGGTAAGTAAGCATCTGGTAAGCAGCGATTTCTTTCACATTGAGGATTGAAGCACAGAAAGTGGCACAGTTTATTTCTATATTATTTCCTACACTGAGGCTCACATTTTCAGTCTGTGGACTTTACTACTAATAATTGGACTGCACTGTCTTTATTATCTTTACTGTGTATTTTTGTGGTTTTTATTTGTACTTTGCACAACTTACCGTATATACTCAAGTATAAGTCGACTTTTTCAGCATTTTTTTATGCTGAAAAAGCCCTCTCAGCTTATACTCGAGTCACGGTCTCACGCACCTTTTCCCCGGTCAGTGCGCATGAGCCGCCACCGCTCAGGAAAGTCCGTACACGTTCGCCTATTCCGGGCAGACGGCGCATGCGCGGTAACGTTTGGCGCCGGGAGGCGCCATTTTTAAATGTAAGGCGGAAAGGTAAGTAAGACTCCTTCACAGTCCCTGCGTCTCCTCAGGAGATACAGTGCTGCGGGCATGGTACAGGAGATTCTCCTATACCATGCCTGCAGCACTGCATCTCCTGTGCCATGCCTGTACCATCGGTGCCAAGCCTGTACCATCTCCTGTGCCATGCCTGAACCATCTCCTTTACCATGCCTGAACCATCTCCCGTGCCATGCCTGAACCATCTCCTGTGCCATGCCTGAACCATCTCCCATGTCATGCCTGAACCATCTCCTGTACCATCTCCTGTGCCATGCCTGAACCATCTCCTGTGCCATGCCTGAACCATCTCCCGTGCCATGCCTGAACCATCTCCCGTGCCATGCCTGAACCATGTCCTGTGCCATGCCTGAACCATCTTCTGTACCATGCCTGAATCATCTCCTGTAGCATGCCTGAACCATCTCCTGTGCCATGCCTGAACCATCTCCTGTACCATGCCTGTACCATCTCCTGTACCATGCCCACAGCCCTGCATCTCCTGTATCATGTCCACAGCCCCTGCACCATGCCCGCAGCCCATTTTGGGTCTTGTGGGGGTCCAGTAGCTGCTGCATTTCCCACCCTAGGCTTATACTCAAGTCAATACATTTTCCCATTTTTTTCTTGTAAAATTAGGTGTCTCGGCTTATACTCGAGTATATACGGCACCTATGTGATATTTGTTATTAGATTTGGTTTAGTGCTACACTTTTTATTGTATCTGTATATAAAAATGTTATGTCTATTGTAGTGTGAGCAGTGTTTCTCAACCTTTTTTTCAGTCAAGGCACCCTTTACAAATTATGGATAGTCTCTCGAGGCACCCCATTCTAAAATGTAAAATCGAATCTAATAGTTTTGTATGACACAGCAACATCCACACAAGTACGACACCCAACGTTAGAGGTGATTTATTCTTCCAAAAGTAAATTCACTTTTTCAAACTGGTACTGACTAGTATTCCAATGTTTCTCTTCTCCATCACTCAGCTAAGGTGCCTTCAAGTTAAGTTATAATGGTGCCCAATGAAAACCTGTAGCTTTGTGTAAATAAAAGGCAGACTTCATCAACACGTCCATTTCTATACAAATTTTGGGGCAATTTTTAGGCTTTTTGCCAAGGCACCCCTAAAGAAACGTCAAGGCACCCTGGTAGAAAAAGTCTGAGCTAGAGATAAATTTTTTTGGATTAGCGCAGTTTTTGCACATTTAGGGCTCTTTCACACGGGCGTTCCGTATGTCCGCAAATCATCCTATTTTTTTGCGGATGATTTGCGGACATAATGTAAGTCAATGGCATTGCGGATGTCAGCGGAATACCATCCGCTGACATCCGATTTCCTTCCTTTCAGTTCTGTTCCATTTTTTCAAATGGAACAGAACCCTATTTTTCCTCCGTTCAAAAAACGGAAAGGAAGGAAAATCGGATGTCAGCGGTGTCATCCGCTGACATCCGCAATCCCCATAGACTTACATTATGTCCGCATATCATCCGCAAACGGATGGGATGATATGCGGACCTACGGAGCGGATGACAGAAATGTCATCCGCTCCGTGAAAAAAAAAAGGACCGCAGCGGAGCTCTCACACGGAGCGGCCGTGTGAAAGAGCCCTTACACAAACGGAATTGTACAGCTCAATAAATAGTTGCTTTGCATTGTATGGACCCAAGTGTTTCATGCAACTGTTGAATTGCACAAGACAGCTTCCTCTGGGCATTGCATTTTGACAGCTGTCGGTGCTGGCATTCACAATACAATAGCTGCAGCAGGAGATTCCTCCATCCGTATTTTATAGCATGGATGTAGAAATCTGTTCAGATATATTTCCTTCAACATACTTTCTACATGTATTTTATGTGTGATTGTACTGCTTGATATGGAGGAGGTCCTTTCCGAAGAAGAGAAGATGGTTTGTTGTGTCTATATTCAGCTGGGAATCCCCTAAGGTGTGGTATCTATGGCCCTGACAGGAAGGCATGTCCCATCTCTAGGGACAAAGTCTTCAGATTACAGAACTGAAACCAAAAGAAGCTGATTGATAAATCACATGATTGATGAGAGTCAACCTCTTGCCGACCAGCTGCCGCATTTATACGGCGGCAGGTTCCTGTGAATTGCCGTACCTGTTTGGCGGTTGGCGGGAGCGATCCTGGCGGCGTGCGCACCCATTTGCGAGCAGGGAAGCCAATGCACCGGGCCAGTGGCCACAATTGCCACAGGACACCCGCGATCTCTCCCCGTGAAGAGAGAACGGCGGTCTGCTGTTGTAAACACAGCACACCATTGTTCTCTTAGGAATCAATGCAGAGCTCCTGTGATCCTACTATTTAGGATCACAGGTCTCTGTGTTGATTTCACAAGCCCATCCCCCCACAGTTAGAAAACACCCCCTAGACTCACAATTAACCCCTTGATCGCCCCTGGGTTGACCGCTTCCCTGCCAGTGTCAATATTACAGGAACAGTGCACAGTTTTTAGCACTGATTACTGTAGTAATGTCACTGGTCCCCCCAAAAGTGTCAAAAATGTCAGTTAGGGGTCCGATCTGTCTGCCGCAATGTCGCGGTCCCACTAAAAATTGCTGATAACCATTACTAGTAAAAAGTAAAAATAAAAAAAAATGACATAAATCTAGTTTTGAGACGCGATAACTTTTGCGCAAACCAATCAAAATACGCTTATTGGGATTTTTTTTTTACCAAAAATATGTAGCAGAATACATATTGGCCTAGAAGGATGAAAACATTTGATTTTACATTTTTTTTATTTTGGGGGGGGGGGGGGGGGGAATAATAGCAGAATGTGAAAAATAGTTGTTTTTTTTTCAGAATCTTCGCTCTTTTTTTTGTTTATAGCGCAAAAAAATAAAAATTGCAGAGGTGATCAAATACCACAAAAAGAAAGCTCTATTTGTGGGGAAAAAAGGACATAAATTTTATTTGGGTACAGCGTCACACGACCGCACAATTGTCCGTTAAAGTAACGCAGTGCAGAATCGCAAAAAATGGAAAATCTTCCGGTCCACAACTGGTTAAGCTGGATACACACTATACAACTTTTGTTGTTTAATTCCCTTAAAGGCCCGTACACATGATAAGAAAATCGGAAGTAAAATTTCGTCCGACGAATGATCTGCCAATTTTCGGATCGTTAGTACGGTGCTTTCGACAGCCAATTACTAATTTTCGTACGACAAAAACTGGATGTGCAGGCTATAAAATTTTTATCGTACGTCAACACAACGTCTGATTTTCATTTAATTAGTACAGTTTCCGTCCGAAAAAAATCATAAGAGCAAGACTAGGCATGCTCAGATATGAAAGAATACATACAAAACAATCCAACACATGACATCTCTTCTGAAGTTGTATTCTGTTGTAGGAGAATTTTCATATGAAAGTAACCTCTTCGCTTTCCATATGAGACTAAAGCCTCGTACACACGCGTCGAAAATCGGCCGGGAATTTTCGTCCGACGACCGATCTGCCGATTTTCGGCTTGTTAGTATGATGCTTCCTACATACGACTCCGACTTTTCGGCCGCAAAAATCTGGTGTGCAGGCTATAAAATTTTTGTCCGCCGTCAAAACACGTCCAATTTTCGTCAGTCAGTACAGATTTCGACAGGGAAAAATCTAATGAGCAAGACTAGGCATGCTCAGAGAAGAAAGAACACAAAGAAAGCAAACCAACACACGACATCACTTCTGAAGTAGAATTTTGTCGGGCGAGAAAATTTGTGTGCAGTCTAGGCACATTCCAACCAACAAAACACCACTCTGGACAAAAGACGGACGATCGGTCGGCCGATAATCGTTGAGTGTGTACTAGGCTTTACATGCAACAAAAAACTAAGGAAAATTTGTCCGAGGCTTTAGATTTACCTTCAACTATGTAGTAGAAGGGCCTGCATGAGTGCATACAAATTGAAAGTATTCAGGTTTGACCTCATATTATACAGTTTTGGTAAATCTAAAGGAAAGTTGTACAAGAAAATTGTATAAAAGTTGTATAGTGTGTAGCCAGCTTTATGGGCACCTGGTCTTTGGAGAACAGTGACGTTCATCTCACAAAAAAAGAAACACTCACCCCTGATCAGCTGTGCAGTGCCACAGAGCAACCATTGTCTGTGTCTGTTATTACACCACATACAAAGGGACCTGCTGAATGGGCAACTTCCCAGCAACCACGTCTTGTGTTCTGGTGGGTGAAAGCAAACACTTCAATGGCTCCGCGGCAAGAGAGACAATTGATACAACTTTATAACCCATTTTAATTGTATGGGTCAGCATTAGCTATTGTTTTCTGTTATCAGTCATTGAAGGGTATGCAGAGGTTTGTAGAAGTAAAAGCTGATGGTATGTTAACAGAAGTGCAAAAAAATACACCCCCCCCCCTCCAAAAATAAATAAATAAATAAAAAAACTTTTTTTTAGATTGAGTAGGTAAAGCAGCCCAAAGATTTTGTGAGTTTATTTCCTTCCACCATGCGTAAAAAGAAAGAAAATCATTTGATTCCCCCATCATCACAGTCAGTGTTCCATGGCTAAAGTGTTCCACCAACCCGACCTCCAGACTGCCAAAACCCAATGATTACTGTCAGCAACTATAGCCACCATGTAAAAAATCTGACAGGCTAGTTCTACCCAAGTCGATTGATGGATCGACTTGGGTACAACCAGCCTACAGATAGTGGATCTAATCTCAGCCGGTCCCTACTGAACCAGCTGAGATTCGATCCATCTATGGTTGGTTTAACCACTTAAGGACCGCTCCATGTACAATTACTGAGAGAGGGCGGCCCTTATGCGCAAAATCATGTATATGTAATTGTTTCCATCGGCTCTAGGGGGCGCGTGCCCCGTCAGAGCCGCGTGCGTTGCCGGAGCTGCACTCCTGCTGTGACTGGACACAGCGGCAGCCAATCAGCGGGCAGCCGCCAGCCACCCACGATCGTTCAGAGGAATGACAGAATAGCGATCTACCTATGTGAACAAGGCAGGCCGTCGTTCTGTCAGACAGGAAGAGAGAGATCTTGTGTTCCTACTAATCAGGAACACAGATCTCTCTCTTACTGCAGACAGTCCATCCCCCACATAGTTAGAAAGCACTCCCTAGGAGCACACTTAACCCCTTGATCACCCCTGATGTTAACCCCCTTTACTTAAGTGCAAAATCACATACCTGTAGAGGATTGTTCCATCGGCTCTAGGGGGCGCGCGCCCCGCCAGAGCCGCGTGCGCTGCCAGAGCTGCGCTCCTGCTGTGATTGGACACAGTGGGAGCCAATCAGCGGGCCGGCCACCCGGGATCGTTCAGCGAAATGACAGAAAGGGGATCTGCCTATGTAAACAAGGCAGACTGTTGTTCTGTCAGACAGGAAGAGAGAGATCTTGTGTTCCTACTAATCAGGAACACAGATCTCTCTCCTCCTGCAGTCAGTCCATCCCCCACACAGTTAGAAAGCACTCCCTAGGAGCACGCTTAACCCCTTGATCGGCCCTGATGTTAACCCCCTTCCTTGCCAGTATCATTTATACAGTGACAGTGCATTATATTTATTGGATATGTTTTCTAGCAGAATGTAGAAAATATTGTTTTTTTTTTTCAAAATTGTCACTCCTTTTTTGTTTATAGTGCAAAATTAAAAACCGCAGAGGTGATCAAATATGTTATGTTATACTTCCCTCCTCTGTGTAGTTGGATTTGCACAGAGTGGCCCGGATCCTCCTCTTCTCGGGTCCCTCTTCGGTGTTCCTGGCCCCTCCCTCCTTTTGATTGCCCCCACAGCAAGCAGCTTGTCACCCAAAATAAGTTTTTGTACTTTTTTTTGGGCGTCCGGCGTCCCACGCTTCTATTTGCACAATTTTACCGCAATTTGTCGGCGCAAATTGTGGCAAAATCGCACTGCGTTTGGGGTGCCTTTGGAAGTGACAGGAATCGCACAGGCGTCCCGCGATTTGCCATGATTCGGGATCCTGGGCAGAATCGCGGTGATTCTGTCAATAGAAAGTTAATGGTACCCCTTTACAGATCACAATGCAAACTGTGAAATTGGACAGAAATTGGATCGCCCATCCAATCCTATTCCAGGGGTCCTGCACCATTTTGGTCCGAATGCGATGCAAATTCAGCCAAACAAAGAGTATGGCTGAATTTGCATCACACAGATATCGCATGTTATCTGCACAGCAATGTGGTGCGAATCACATGCGATGTCTGTCATCACAATAGTGTAAAGTTTAAACCCACCTGTCCACTTATTCCACAATGTTGGCACCCCAAGCTGATTTGTCAATCGGCTTTGGGTGCAGGTGCCGGCATTAATACGCGAAAATCGCAGCACGTTTGGGATGCCATTGGAAGTAACAGGAATCGCAGAGGTGTCCCGCGATTTGCCATCATTCGGTATTGCGGACAGAATCGCGGCGATTCTGTCAATAGAAAGTTATTGCTACTCCTTCACAGATCGCAGTGTGAACTGTGAAATTGCACAGGAATTGGATCTCATAGGTGTGAACACCCATCCAATCCTATTCCAGTGCGGACCAAAAAAAAAAGGGTCCTGCACCATTTTGGTCCGAATGTGATGCAAATTCAGCCAAACAAAGAGTATGGCTGAATTTGCATCACACCGACATCGCATGTTATCTGCACAGCAATGTGGTGCAAATCACATGCGATGTCTGTCATTGCAATAGTGAAAACCCAGACTCACCTGTGCAGGGATTCCGTGATGTTGGCACCCCTAGCCAATTTGTCAATGGGCTTTGGTTGCAGGTGCCGGAATTAACCACTTGACCCCCGCCCACCGTACATATACTGCGGCACTCTGCCGCTGCTGGGCAAAGCGACGTAGCCCTACTCACGATCTCCCGCAACAGAGGGAGAAAGACAGACGGCTGATGTAAACACAGCCGTCTGTCATTCTCCCTTAGATCATCACAGAGCCTATGCGATCCTGCTATATATGATCGCATGTCTCTGTGATGATCCAACAAGCCACGCCCCCTGACAGTTAGAATCACGCCCATAGGGTAACACTTAACCCCTTGATCACCAATAAAGTTAACCCCTTCCCTGCCAGTGTCATAATTACAGTAACAGTGCATATTTTTAGCACTGATTACTGTAGTAATGTCACTGGACCCCCAAAAGTGTCAAAAAATGTCAGTTAGGGGTCCAATCTGTCCGCCACAATGTCGCAGTCCCAAAAAAAAAAAAAGAAAATCGCAGATCGCCGCCATTACTAGTTAAAAACAAGAAAAATTACATAAATCTTTCCCGTAGTTAGTAAACACGATAACTTTTGCGCAAACCAATCAAAATACGCTTATTGCGATTTTTTTTACCAAAAATTTGTAGCAGAATACAAATTGGCCTAAAATGTTAAAACATTTTGATTTTTACATTTTTTTTGAGAATTTCATATAAAAAAAAAATAGTTATTTTTTCAAAATTGTGGCTCTTTTTTTATTTATAGCCCAAAAAAATAAAAATCGCACAGGTGATCAAATACCACCAAAAGAAAGCTCTGTTTGTGGGAAAAAAAGGACGTAAATTTCGTTTGGGTACAGCGTCGCACACCTGCGCAATTGTGCGTTAAAATCATGCAGTGCCGAATCGCAAAATAGGGCCTGGTCATTGAGCAGCCAAATCCTCCGGGGCTAAAGTGATTAATAGGTGACAATCGCGGGAAATTTGCGCCACGTTTGGGGTGCCATTGAAAGTGACAGGAATTGCACAGGCGTCCTGCGATTTGCCATGATTCGGGATCGCAGATCTGGGACGCCAAGATGTGAACAGAGCCTTATTATTAGAAAAGGAAGTTGTTTTTTTTTTACTATTATAATGTGTTCAACAAATACAATTGGATATCCCTGGGACTGAAAGCCGGGTCATTGATTACCATTATGGCAGAGTACAGACTCTGTGGTCGGGAGGGGGGGGGGAGGTAATGGGCTTTAGTTGTCTTAAGCTGGAAATCCCCTTGAAGAAGAGTTGTCAGAGAAATCTGTGCTACTAACAACAATCCCACAATGCAGGATAATACAGGCACAGGAGGAGAGGGGTGAAATCAGACACCAACCACTCTCATTATTTTCCTTGCGAAATAAGATAAAAAAAAAAAAAGCTCTTTGAAAACGCTAAATAGTTTTTGGGGGCAGCAAATAAAACAAAAGGCTCATTGGGGATTCTGCAAACCCACACACAGCCTGCTAATGAGAGAAGCATTGTCCCCGGCCCGGCCTATCAATGTTCAGCCAAACACTGCCCTGACACAGCAACCAGTGTTAACCCTGCACTGCAGGACTGCTTGTTCCCGTATGAACGCCGTCTGCACATTACCTATCCCCCCTCCAACTCCAGGCGCACAGCATCGCTTCCCTAATCGCACGCCTCCCAGCAAGTCTTAGCAGCTCTGGCATGCAGTACGTTTTCTGGCTGATCCATTTAGAAAAGCAACTTTTGAAAGTGGACTTTAGGGAGACACGCAGCTCCGACAAGAAGTTCTTTTAAGTGAAGTTCTGCTTTAAGGCTCCGTTTCCACTAGTGCGACTTGTCATGCGACTTTGGACACAGAGTCGCATAACAGAGCTCAGCCCATTGATTTCAATTGCACCCATTCTAATCTTTGCAACTTAAAGTTGCAGTGACTTTGAAAAGGTGCCTGCACTGCTTTGATGAGACTTTGAATCAGAGAGTGTAAAGTCAGATCAAAGTTGCATCAAAGTCGCACTCTAAATCGCGCAACTTTGGAGTCACACTAGTGAAAACTAAATTAGGATGAAGAAGAAGGACACTAAGTGCCAGTTCACACTATTGCGATCACAGACATCGCATATGAATTGGAGCGCACTGCTCCTAAAATCACATGCGATGTCTGTGTGGTGGGAGTTCAGCCATACAGTGCCAGTTCACACTATTGCGATCACAGACATCGCATATGAATTGGAGCGCACTGCTCCTAAAATCACATGCGATGTCTGTGTGGTGGGAGTTCAGCCATACAGTTTGTATGGCTGAATCCGCACCGCAATCGCAGTGAACTCGCACAGGACCCTTTTTTCGCTCCGCAGCAGAATCGGATCGCATGGTGGTTCACACCAGTGCGATCCGATTCATGTGCGAACTGTCAGATTGCACTGCGATATGCGATCTGATCTGGGGGTGTCATTAACTGTGAATTGACACCACCAGCGTATCGCATATGGCAGTGTGAACTGTCTGTGCTGCGGATGCGATGCGGGAACACGCTGTATATTCACAGTGTTCCCGCATCGCAATAGTGTGAACTGGGATCACACATCAGCGCAGTTCCTGTGTGGGTTCCGGCATCGCATTGAACTCACAGGCAGTTCACACTGCTCTCTGCAAACCGCTGCAGGTGTACATAGAAAGTTAATGGTACCCCTTCACAGATCGCAGTGCGAACTGTGAAATTGGACAGGAATTGGATCTCATAGGTGTGACCACCCATCCCATCCTTTTCCAGTGCACACCAAAAAAAGGGTCCTGCACCATTTTTGTCCGAATGTGATGCAAATGTAGTCATACAAAGAGTATGGCTGAATTTGCATCACACAGACATCGCATGTTATCTGCACAGCAATGTGGTGCGAATCACATGCGATGTCTGTCTTCGCAATAGTGTGAACCCAGCCTCCCCTGCCCAGGGATTCCGCGATGTTGGCACCCCGAGCCAATTAATCGGCTTTGGTTGCAGGTGCCAGCATTGTAAGTAAGGGAAACCCGCAGTCCTTCAGTTTTCACAGCCAGTTTCCTACTGCGATTGCGCGAGTCTTGCTGCGCTTTCTGGTCTCGCCGTCTTCTGGGACCTGTGTGTCCCTCACAAGGCAGCGGGGGGGGGGGGGGGGGGGGGGTTGGGAGCCAGAAATGTCGTAGATCGTCATGGAGGTTTAAATCAGTTGTGAGGAGGTGACAATGTGCCGGGTGATCTTTGACTTCTCCCATGTTCAGGTAGATCTCCACCTCTTTAGGTTGCTTACCCTGATTTCAACCTTTTTGACTAGAGTGCAATTTTTTGTGCACACCAAATGCCTTTGCAAATCCAGTTATTACCTTGTTGAAGTAGCAGTGACATCATCCATTTGCTGTGCATAGCCTGTGTAGTGAGCTGCTCCACCTACTACAGTCCCCCTGCAGAAAACTACAGGAAGGGGCGGAGACAAGACCAGTCCCGCTGCAGAAAACTACAGGAAGGGGCGGAGACAAGAACAGTCCCATGCAGAAAACTACAGGATAGGGCAGAGACGAGACCAGTCCCCATGCAGAAAACTACAGGAAGGGGCGGAGACAAGACCAGTCCCCATGCAGAAAACTACAGGAAGGGGCGGAGACAAGACCAGTCCCCATGCAGAAAACTACAGGAAGGGGTGGAGACAAGACCAGTCCCCATGCAGAAAACTACAGGAAGGGGCGGAGACAAGACCAGTCCCCATGCAGAAAACTACAGGAAGGGGCGGAGACAAGACTAGTCCCCCTGCAGAAAACTACAGGAAGGGGCAGAGACAAGACCAGTCCCCCTGCAGAAAACTACAGGAAGGGGCGGAGACAAGACCAGTCCCCATGCAGAAAACTACAGGAAGGGGCGGAGACAATACCAGTCCCCATGCAGAAAACTACAGGATAGGGCGGAGACAAGACCAGTCCCCATGCAGAAAACTACAGGAAGGGGCGGAGACAAGACCAGTCCCCCTGCAGAAAACTACAGGAAGGGGCGGAGACAAGACCAGTCCCCCTGCACAAGGAGAAAGAGCAGCAGTGAGTGATCTTTATTGCAGGAAGCTCCTGCACAGAGGCAAACTTTGAAACCAGAATACTGCATAGATCTGGAAGAAATACACAAAGTACACACAGATTGAATAAGAATAAACATGACTTGTATTTAGAAAATATTTGTTATTATCACAGAGCTCATTTTTATTAAAGTTTAAGAAGTCATAGCAACCAGAATTCCCTATGATGTTGTCCGACAGCTGTAAAATGCAGGCATCCGGCTGATTGCTATGAATTAGTGGTGCACCAAAATTTCGGCAACCAAAATTTCAGCCGAAAATGGGCTTATCCCATTTCAGCTGAAAATAGGTCATATATGCCAAAAATTAATGGCTGCCGCAGCACTGGTCTGGATGAAGGCTAGGCTGTGAGAGAAGCCCGTGGTGCATGTGCCCCTCGTATGGCTCGGCCAGGGGTGCCTTAATTCTCATAGGTGGGGGAACTCACATGGGAGTTTTTCGGCACTTTGGTCACTGCACCTACACACTTTTTTCCCACCTGCCTCTAGGGTCGGGCTTTTTGGCCGGGACCAGAGGAGTTTTTGATTCCTGGCTGAAGGGCCTGCCATGGTACTGCACCATAGCACTTCTCCACTTCCCTTTCCCAACTATTATTTGTGTGTTTGTCACTTACACATGTGCACTTTGCTCACAGTGATTAGTGGGGTGTGGGTCCTCTGGCCTACCCTGAAAGTCTTGGAAGGGGATGGGTATGGCATTTTGACTTAGTTTGCCCTTTCTTTGGGGGAGCCCCACCTAGTACTTGGGGTGGGCTGTTTCGGCAGTCCTCCCAGAGAATGGGGTCTGCCTGGTTTCAGCCAGGTGGACCAGTGAGTTCCTCAGTCTTTGTCCGGAGCCTTGTGCCCCAGGGGATCAGCGTCAAGGTCCTTTCTCTTCTAAGGTGAACCATTCACACACCCTGTGCACTTTTTTGTGTCCTCACGTTCTGTGTGCACTTTTTTTTTTTTTGCACCGGGTGTTAGTCTGAGTGTGTTTCACATACCATGGGCTTTAAAAGAAATAAAAATCTGTTCTTATCAGTGATCCAGTGGGGGCGCTGTGCTATCTTCTGACCTGACCAAGGTTGGGCGTTTGCTATGCAGACCTGCTGGAGTGATGGTGGCTTTGAAGGTTAGTGTTGGCTAGAACAGAAACCAGGGTGCCCACAGCCAGTTGGGGCATGGGAGTAATTCCCCTGGGAAAGCTGGAATAGCCCATTACCTCCTGGTTTGAATGTTCTACCTTGTCTGGCCATGGGCTGGGAAGGAAGAAGTTCCACAGTGTCTGTGCCCCCTGGGGGGTGGTTGCCCTAAGGGTGCTCTTAGTAACACTTGGGTGTGGGACCCCACGGTGTGAATAGAACACATGGTCACAGAACTAAATTGCTTTCTTTCTGCACTGCGCCTCTATGGGCCAGGCCTTTTGGCAAAAGTCCGGGGTAATTTTTGTCTACCAGACCTCAGGGGCCGGCCCGGCCCGTGCACCATTGCACGGTCACTTTATTATTTTCTATTTATTTTTCTCCTACATTTATCACTTTTCACATTTGTGTGCATTTTTCGCTGAATGAAATGTGTGAGTGCTCGGGCGTACCGTGAAGTCTAAGGGGAGGATGGGTGGCCCTTAGGTTCCTTCCTCCCCAGCCTCTGGGGGGTCTCTCTTCGGGAGAGCTCCCCTGACCTAGTATTCGATGGTCAGCTTCAACTGGCCTTGAAGAACTAGGTATGCTAGGCAGACCATGTAAACCTTGCGCCCCATCGATCAGGGTAGAGGTCCTACCCCTTCGGGGGGGTAGGACTAAAAGCACAGTAGCACACCCTTCAGTGCACTTTTCAGTGTGTGCGTTTCACATGCATGTTTTTTCTTCACTTACGGGTTTTTTCGTTCTAGGTTTTGCACCAGTGCGGATTAAAGAAAAACAAATAAAAATTAAAGGCCATTGACACAGGTATTACACAATACCCTGACCGCATGGTAGGACTAGCTTGTGCATACTGCATGCACGGTAACAGTAGACGTCACTCTAATATGTATACAACTCACAGGGAATGCCGTCATGCACACATGAATTATAAATAATAATAGCAATACTAACCCAACAATTCTAGATGAGGACAAGTGAAATCCAACTCCTTCCTACAGATCCACAGCCAAAAAACATATGGTAGATAGCTAAGGAGGGGGGGGGCTGCTGGGGGGTACAGGGTTAAAGTGTATTAGATTGTAAGCTCTTATGAGCAGGGCCCTCTTAAAGCGGTTGTAAACCCGAAAATTAAAAAAAAAAAACAAAAAAACCTGCAAGACAAAGGCATAATGAGCTAGTATGCATCGCATACTAGCTCATTATGTATTACTTACCTTAGAACGAAGCCCCGACACGGACCCCCTGACATTGCGCTGCCATGATCCCTCGGCGTCTCTTCCAGGTTCGGCGGCTCCGGCGCTGTGATTGGCCGGAGCCGCGATGACATCACTCCCGCGCATGCGCGTGGGAGTGATTTTCCGGCAAGGAAAACTGAAGGTCCCCCCGGACCTTCAGAGTGCATGCAGCCGCTCGCATGAGCGGCTGCATGCACTGCAAATATCTCCTAAACTGTGCCGGTTTAGGAGATATTAATTGTACCTCAAGGTAAGTCTTATTATAGGCTTACCTGAAGGTAAAAGTGTCAAAAAGCGGGATACTGCCGCTTTAACACACTTGTATGTTATTATATTGTAGCTGAACTGTCTCCTTTTATATTGTAAAGTGCTGCACAAACTGTCAGCACTAAATAAATCCTAAATACTATTATTATTATGTAAACCCCAATAAACTAGTCTTATTTGCTCCCTTTTCAGCTCTTAATGAGGAAGTAAATCACGCCAAATTCTTTTTTTTTTTTTTTTAATCCTGCAAAGTAAAGGCATAATGTGCTAGAATGCATCACATACTAGCACATTATGAAATACTTACCTTAGAACGAAGCCCTGCACTGCTATGCTGGGAGGTCAGACAGACGCTTCTTTCTTCACCCAGTCTTCCTTCCTGGTCCGACCGTCTGATTGGCCCCGCCACGATGACATCACTCCTGTGCATGCGCGAGGGAGTCTCAGAGCTCTGAAGGGATGACAAGGGTATACCGTCCCTTCAGAGCGAATGCGCCAGTGACATCATCGGCTGCATTAAGTGTAAATATCTTCTAAACCCTGAAGGTATAGGAGATATTCATAGTACTTACAGGTAAGTCTTATTATAGGCTTACCTGTAGGCAGTGGTGTATTTTGGTTTTGTGCTGCCCTAGGCAAGACTAAAATTCGGCAATCCCCCCTCCTATGTAAATTTGCCCTACTCCTTTTTTAACGGATGTGGCTCCCTCCAAAACTGAAGGACTACAAGTCCCAGCATGAACCCCTGAGATCTGAGGGGGGGGGGGTGAGAGAGGGAAGGGTGAGAGGGGGTGGTGGGTGAGGGAGGGAGAGAGAGAGAGGGGATGAGAGAGAGAGGGGGGGTGAGAGAGAGTGGGTTGAGAGAGGGGATGAGAGAGGGGGATGAGAGAGGGGGATGAGAGAGAGAGAGAGAGAGAGAGAGAGAGAGAGGGGGGGGGGGGAAGAGAGAGAGGGGATAAGAGAGGGGGTGAGAGAGAGAGGGGGGGATGAGAGAGAGAGAGGGGGGATGAGAGAGAGAGGGGGGGATGAGAGAGAGAGAGAGAGAGAGAGAGAGAGAGGGGTGAGAGAGAGAGAGAGGGGGATGGGTGAGAGGGTGGGGATGGGTGAGAGAGAGGGGATGAGAGAGAGAGGGGGTGAGTGAGAGGCGGCTCTAGCAACCAGTTGCCAATAGTCTCAGGTGGAGGGGGGGGCAGCTTTTTTGCTGCCCCCTTGCAAAGTGCTGCCCTAGGCCTGGGCCTTGTTGGCCTAGGCCAAAATACAGCACTGCCTGTAGGTAAAAACCCACAGAATAGGTTTATATCCACTTCGACTATACACTTGAATGCGTTCTGTTATATTTGTTTGATAATTGTACAGAAAAACCTGTTGCTCTTGCCAGAAATGCAGTACGCTGACACTTCTGCATGCTTTCTGCCTCTGTTATCAGTTTGCATTTTTCCCAGTTCTCTCTCTAAACTACAGAATACCTCCGGTCCATGATAAGTAGAGGGATGTTCTGTAGTCCTTACCATTCCTGTCCTAGGGTGCCAATGTTACTTCTCCATAGATACAGTACAGTGTGTGAACATTGTCAACCTAACCCAGGAAGCGTGTTACCGACAGGGTCACCATTTGAAAGTATAGGAAAAAAAAGTTTTTTTTCATTTTTATTATTCCCCACAGTTTTGGCTAGAGGGATACTTAAAAAAAAAAAAAAAAAAAAAAAAAAAGCATCCAGCAGGTTTTTAATACTCATCATCTTACTCATTTTCAAGAATCACCCTGTTTGAGCGGATGACTATTACCGCCAAAAGGAAACAAAAATATCTCCTAATTACTAGTGGTTACCAGAACATGAATACATGGGGAAATCCTACATTGGGTACACAAGCTCCGGTAAGTACCAGGAATTTTCCCTCACTTTGGAGGCATTTCCTCCCATTGTCTGTTTTTGGTTATGGTACAGGAAGTGAAGAAAAATCTCCCCAATAAAACCCAAAAATTCGGACAGGAGTTGTAACCCTTGCCATAGATGTGATTTTCTATCCTGCAGTCACGGGTTACAGGAAAGAAAATAGCTTGATTCCCCCATCAAGACAAATCAGTGTTGATTGTGGAATCCCTTCCACAGCTATTGTGTTCTGCTGGTGGGGAGCCTTCCCTGCCGGCAGAACATGATGATTACTGCAGATGGCTATAGTTGCTGGCAGTGATTGCATAAAAAAAAATCCAACAGGTTTGTTGTACTAAAGTCGATCGATGATTGACTTTAGTACAACCAGCCTGCTCATAGATGGATCAAATCTCAGCTGGTCCCTACTGAACAGGGTGAGATTTGATCCATCGGACTGGCTTTACATTTCTTAAAAGGTTTTTGCCTGCAGTTTACATTTTATAGCAAACATTAGACATACCCTGTGCTGTACATGTACTGAGCCCTGTGCTGTACACCATACTGAGCCCTGTGCTGTACAACATACTGAGCCCTGTGCTGTACACCATACTGAGCCCTGTGCTGTACACCATACTGAGCCTTGTGCTATACACGTACTGAGCCCTGTGCTGTACACCATACTGAGCCCTGTGCTGTACACCATACTGAGCCCTGTGCTGTACACCATACTGAGCCCTGTGCTGTACAACATACTGAGCCCTGTGCTGTACACCATACTGAGCCCTGTGCTGTACACCATACTGAGCCCTGTGCTGTACACCATACTGAGCCCTGTGCTGTACACCATACTGAGCCCAGTGCTGTACACCATACTGAGCCCTGTGCTGTACAACATACTGAGCCCTGTGCTGTACAACATACTGAGCCCTGTGCTGTACACCATACTGAGCCCTGTGCTGTACACCATACTGAGCCCTGTGCTGTACACCATACTGAGCCCTGTGCTGTACACCATACTGAGCCCAGTGCTGTACACCATACTGAGCCCTGTGCTGTACACCATACTGAGCCCTGTGCTGTACAACATACTGAGCCCTGTGCTGTACACCATACTGAGCCCTGTGCTGTACACCATACTGAGCCCTGTGCTGTACACCATACTGAGCCCTGTGCTGTACACCATACTGAGCCCTGTGCCGTACACCATACTGAGCCCTGTGCCGTACACCATACTGAGCCCTGTGCTGTACACCATACTGAGCCCTGTGCTGTACACATACTGCTTCCTTGATTCTTTTCATCCCAAGTAGAATATGCGTTGCATATGAAACATCTCACTTGTATATTATCCCTCAAGCGAGTTTAAACACTTTAGGAGCAGGTCTTTTTTGTTTTAAGTTAAAATCATTTTTTTTGCTATAAAATTACTTAGAACCCCTAAACATTATTTTTATTTTTTAGCAGAGACCTTAGAGAATAAAATGGAGATCGTTGCAATATTTTTTATCACAGCGTATTTGAGCAGTGGTCTTACAAGCACAATTCTTTTGGAAAAATTCATTTTTTTAAATTGAAAATGGGAAAACAATAAAGTTAGCCCAATTTTTTTCTATAATGTGAAAGATAATGTTACGCCGAGTAAATAGATACCCAACATGTCATGCTTCAAAATTGCGCACGTCGTGGAATAGCGACAAATATTGGTACTTAAAAATCCCCATAGGCGACACTTTAAACATTTTTGCAGGTTACCAGTTAAGAGTTACAAAGGAGGTCTAGAGCCCCCCCAAATTATTGCTCTCGCTCTAAGGATCGCGGCGATACCTCACATGTGTGGTTTGAACACCGTTTACATATGTGGGAGCGACTTGCGTATGCGCGTGAGCGGACGGGGTGCTTTCATTTTTTTTTTTCTTTCCCATTTATTTTAGCTCTCATTTTTTATTTTTACACTGTCCTTTAAAAAAAAAAAATAAAAATGTATTTTGATCAGTTTTATTCCCATTACAAGGAATGTAAACGAAGCATGACAGGGCCTCTTAATGTGAGATCTGGGGTCAAAAAGACCTCACATCTCCACTAAAAAACAAAAGTAATTTTATTTATTCTGAAAAAAAAAAAAAAAAATGGGCTCTTTAAGGCCGTTGCTAGGAAGCGATGTTTGATGTCGCTCCGGTCCTCCAAGGCCATAGCGTTGAGTGGATCCATCTTGCCCTAACTCGACTTTCTGCCTAAGAGGACAGTGGACCAGGAAAACAAACAAAAACGACTGGGGGGGAGGGGCTTGGGGGGGTCCACGCCTCTCCCACCGCCTATAAAAGGTGATCCTGCGACCAATCCGCTGCTTGGACTACCTTTATGTTAAAGCAGACTGCCCCATTTAAAAAAAAATATCGCAGTTATGGCAGCTATCTGCTGCCATAACCCCAGTATTTTACGTTAAAGGACCGACGTAACTACACGGTGGGAGATCCATAAAGTGGTTAAAAAGAAACTCCATTTTTGTTGAGAAAAAAAAAAAAGAATTTCCCTCTGGGTGATCTATATACCCTGCAAGGATTATAACAAACTTTGTTGCAGATTCCTACCTTTTGTTATTCTGAAGAAATCATTGCTTGTTCCTCTGTGCTGAGTGAGTCTAATGTGAGTGGTTTCATAATTCTCAATCAGCTGCTGCACTTGCAGGGCTCCAATGAGGAAAACTGCAGGGTTAGCATCCCTTTAGCTGTAAATTCCTATTGGAAGCATCTCGCCAAAAACAAAATTTTTGTTGCAGGGAATGCCAGAAATCTGACTTGCATCTTAGGCTGCATTCACATGTCAGCTTATAATCGCGGGCAGAACCGCCGCGGTTCCGCCCGCGATTCGGAGATTTATTGCAAATCGCGGGACGCCTAGCGTTGCCCGTTGATTTGCAATAGCCCCCCAAACGCCGAGCGATGTTGCCGCGATTTACGCCCGCCGAATCGCGGCAACATCGCGCAAACAAAATCGCGGGACGCAATACGCTCCAAAAAAGTACAACAGCTTCTTTGGAGCGTATTGCGTCCCGCGATTTTGTTTGCGCGATGTTGCCGCGATTTGGCAGGCGGAAATCGCGGCAACATCGCTCGGCGTTTGGGGGGCTATTGCAAATCAACGGGCAACGCTAGGCGTCCCGCGATTTGCAATAATCTCCGGATCGCGGGCGGAACTGCCCGCGATCCAAACGCTGACATGTGAATGCAGCCTTAGTGAAGACTTCTGGGATAATTGGTGAGCCAATCACACAAGCAGGAAATTATGTTTCTGGGGGTAAACTCCAGGTCGCCATATTGCATTAAAACGGAAAACTACAGCACTACAGATTAAAAAAAGGAAAGGTAACTTTTAATAACTTTCATGTACAATATGACTTGTTTTGCAATTGTATACACTATATTATTTTATTTTTTATTTGCCATTTTTACCCCCCATAAAGTTACCCTTTTAAGGAGTTTAAGGTTGGCATTAGTCTTTGGACGCTAACTGTGATTGGGTTTGTTTTGTCTTCTCGAGCCGGGGAACGCCCAGAGGCTCTGTACTGTATATGGTTTTTTGCTAATAAAAAATAAATAAATAAAAAAAAAATAATAATAAAAAAAAATAAAATAATAATAATTAAAAAAAAATAATAAAATAAAAAGATCACCCATACCCTGTGCTGGTGGCATCCTGGAGTGCCTGACTGCTGCTCTCATGCACAAAGCAGCAGCCTGGGTCTCCAGCAGTCCAATACGAACCCCCCCCCCCTGCACAGTGCTCCAATCAATGGTGCGGCAGGACACCAATAACAAAACAGGGCAGGACTGTAGGCCAATTAGTCACTACCGTACAGCTGAGTGCGGTCATGAACCTGGCTGTGCTGCTTATCAGGGGTGACTTGTGACACAAGACTCTACCGAAGCACAATTTCTTTTAGCAGATATTTATATATTTCCGCTCGTCATTCGCTCTAATAGAAAACAAAGATTGGTTATCTATCCAGGAAATTATGTAGGAAAAAACAGGCACTGGATCCCGGTACTTGAAGTCCGTTTAGCTCAGACAAATCTAGGATGTGCCGTTATCTTCTTCAGTTTCAAAAAACACAATTGTACACAAAAGCAGCACAATTCATATCTGTCAGATAGGATAATCGCTATTGTTCCACATTCAATCTTTAATCCTCCAGCTGTGCTAAGAGGCAAAAGACCACCACAGCCAATTCTCACCCGCAGACATTTGGATGAATGAGATTGCATGCGATTAATTGATGGACGGGGTTATAGAGCTGCCAGCAAATTCAATTTTCAGGGACAAACCCAACCCGGGAAGAACTGACCCTGGAAAGGACACAGGATTTAAACCAACTTACCCACTGTGCAAGAACATTTCCAAATAAGTGTAATAGTCTCTTTTCACCTAATAATTGGTTATAGTGCACGTGTGTCAAACAGGCCCGCAGGCCAAATTCAGCCATCCAGGCCAATTCATGTGGCCCCTTAAACCTCTCCTGCAGCTGTGACAACCCCCTCATTTGTTGTCCCCACCTTGTCTCATAAGTCAGCAACAGAGAAGACACAACTCCTCTGCCAGATCCTGTGCTTTTTCATGCAGCCACAGAGAAGCTCGTCTTTGCCCCCCCCTTCCCAGTTTCAGCAGTGGGCAGAAAGGAGGACAGAACTCCTCTGCCAGATCCTGTGCTTCTTCATGCAGCCACAGAGGCTTGTCTTTGCCCCCCCCTTCCCAGTTTCAGCAGTGGGCAGAAAGGAGGACAGAACTCCTCTGCCAGATCCTGTGCTTCTTCATGCAGCCACAGAGGCTTGTCTTTGCCCCCCCCCCCCACCCTCCTTTCCCAGTTTCAAAAGTGGGCAGATTGACTCCGCCAGATCCTGTGCTTCTTCATGAAGCCACAGAGAGGCTCGTCTTTGCCCCCCTTGCAGTTTCAGCAGTGGAGAGAGAGGAGGACAGAACTCCTCTGCCAGATCCTGTGCTTCTTCATGCAGCCACAGAGAGGCTCGTCTTTGCCCCCCACCTCCCACTTCCTAGTTTCAGCAGTGGGCAGAAAGGAGGACAGAACTCCTCTGCCAGACCCTGTGCTTCTTCATGCAGCCACAGAGAGGCTTGTTTTTGCCCCTCCCCCCCCTTCCCAGTTTCAGCAGTGGGCAGAGTGTTGGACAGAAATCCTCTGCCAGATCTTGAGCTTCTTCATGCAGCCACAGAGAGGCTCGTCTTTGCGCCCCACCCTCCTTTCCCAGTTTCAGTAGTGGGCAGAGAGAATGACAGAACTTATCTTAAAGATCCTGTGCCTCTCTGTGCAGATGCAGCACCCCAAATTTCTGCCTCTACTGGTCTCAGTATTCAACGGAACCCAGCATCTGACTCCAGCACCCCTCTGGTCCTACTCCAGATCCTGCACTTTCTGTTCCCAGCAGCAGCACAAGGTAAGGCACTGTGATGTAAGGGAGGGTGGGAGACTCTTGACTTCTGCTAGTGGGGGGCTTTTGACATCTGATGTAAGGAGGATATGGGGTCCTCTGGACATCTACTCTTACAGATACAACCGGCCCCTTGAGGGCAATGATTATCCTGACCCATCCCGCCATTAAATTGCGTTTGAGACCCCTGATATAAAGCCACAGGATCAATTTTCTAAAACCTGTACTTCTCCCATCATTAAAAAGCCATCTCTGAGATCCAATCAGTGATTTTAGCTAGGCTGCTGCATTCAGAAGAAAGCCTTATCCTCAGTCTCCCTTTACCCGGTGATCAGACTGTACATTGTACCTTTGTAATGAGTCACAAGGTGAGAGGCTGCAGCAAGGACTGATCTGATCAAACATTTGTTTGCTGCACAGTCACCAGGATTTACATGATGTCATCAGCTTGGAGCTGGTATTTTACTTCAAGAAGCAGATCCCTGACCCTGGAGGATGCCTAAACAAATATGGTGCCATCTTCAGGGAGAGAAAAGCAGATGAAGTCATTGTTGGAGGGGGGGGGGGGGGGGGGGGAGTAATCTGACCTCTATTGTGATGCTTTGATATTAACCCCTCAAGGCTAACTATGTATATAAAATTGGCAGCACGGTGGTTGGCATTGAAGCTGAGCTGCAACATTTATGCATACAGTGGGCACTTTGTACTGGGAACATGCTCAGTCAGCGCCAGCTCCTAGCAAGCCTCTGGTTGCGAGCACTCCCAATCACATGATCACTGTGACTTAACCAATCACATGGCCAGAAAAATCAAGCAACACCTCTGGCATTACAAACTGACATTTGCTGTGATCATTGAAGCACAATCTTCGTTGAGATCGCTCTTCAGGAGAGCATTTTTCAGGTACTGAAGAGGCATTGCATCGTTCCTCACTGCCTGCTTTAGCACCCGCTCACACCAATGCAGTGCAAATTTAAAGAGGTACACGGTGTGAATTTGCATGGATAGAATATATATATATATATATATTTTTTTTTTTTTTTTTACATGGCAATGCAAAGGCCGCTTAGCATGTGCAGTTTTCATGACAATTTGTGAGGGGAGTGGTCACTTCTGCGATTTTCTTTTCTTTAGAAAATAGGCAAAAAAAAATCTGCAGTAATGTGAACACTGTACTGCGAATTCAATCCGGTCCCATAGAAGTCTATGGAGCTGAAAATGCACCGCACCAAACTCACACAAGACCCCCCCCTTTTTTTTTTTTTTTTTTAAACTGGATCAAATTCGCACCACATATTAGTGAACAGCAGTCTTTGAAAATGCTTTTCTACATGATATGCAAATCAGAGCTTTTTTAAAAAAAAAAAAAAAATTCGCACCTGATCCGCATTGAATTTGCATAAATGTGAACCAGGACTTAACCCTGTGCTGACGCTGTGCAGCCACAGCATGTATACACCCCTGGCCGCTAAGGGGGGGAATATTAGTTGGGGGAAGGTTGTAAAAATGTGTCTCAAAAGCAGAGTTTTACCACCCTCACGTTGTTAAAGCGTTACAAAGTTTAGATCCTGCAGTCACTATAAGAAAGCAACAAGAGAAGGGCGCACCGACCTTGTGCATTACCACTTAAAAGTTTAAGGGTAGCGTACAATATACTCACAAATGTAGCATATGAACAAGCATATAGGAAATGGGCACCGCTCGCTTCCAGGACACTCACAAACGTAGCACTGGCGATTTTGGCTCTGAGGAAGAGGGTCCTCCCTCAAAACGCGTAAGCCACATCGGGTTTTGAGGACGCCATCACGCTATCCAGCAGTAGAGAAGTGTCCTGGAAGCGAGCGGTGCCCATTTCCTATATGCTTGTTCATATGCTACGTTTGTGAGTATATTGTACGCTACCCTTCTTTGATTTTAATAAACTTTTAAGTGGTAATGCACAAGGTCGGTGCGCCCTTCTCTTGTTGTTTTCTTGTAGTGCCTTTTGGATACCCTTGGTCCTGAGGGGGGCAGCAAGACCACTTCTTTTGGGTCATAAAACCGCCTAGAAGATTCACCTTCCCGCATACCACTTGAGCGCAGGAGAGATATTGTTGTTTTTTGGAAATGCCTGCAGTCACTATATCTGGTCTCCTCAGGAGCCTGCGTTCACTATATCTGGTCTCCTCAGGACTCTGCATTCACTATATCTGGTCTCCTCAGGAGCCTGCAGTCACTATATCTGGTCTCCTCAGGAGCCTGCAGTCACTATATCTGGTCTCCTCAGGAGCCTGCAGTCACTATATCTGGTCTCCCCAGGAGCCTGCAGTCACTATATCTGGTCTCCCCAGGAGCCTGCAGTCACTATATCTGGTCTCCCCAGGAGCCTGCAGTCACTATATCTGGTCTCCCCCAGGAGCCTGCATTCACTATATCTGGTCTCCCCCAGGAGCCTGCAGTCACTATATCTGGTCTCCCCCAAGAGCCTGCAGTCACTATATCTGGTCTCCCCAAGGAGCCTGCAGTCACTATATCTGGTCTCCCCCAGGAGCCTGCAGTCACTATATCTGGTCTCCCCCAGGAGCCTGCAGTCACTATATCTGGTCTCCCCCAGGAGCCTGCAGTCACTATATCTGGTCTCCCCCAGGAGCCTGCAGTCACTATATCTGGTCTCCCCCAGGAGCCTGCAATCACTATATCTGGTCTCCCCCAGGAGCCTGCAATCACTATATCTGGTCTCCCCCAGGAGCCTGCAATCACTATATCTGGTCTCCCCCAGGAGCCTGCAATCACTATATCTGGTCTCCCCCAGGAGCCTGCAATCACTATATCTGGTCTCCCCCAGGAGCCTGCAATCACTATATCTGGTCTCCCCCAGGAGCCTGCAATCACTATATCTGGTCTCCCCCAGGAGCCTGCAGTCACTATATCTGGTCTCCCCCAGGAGCCTGCAGTCACTATATCTGGTCTCCCCCAGGAGCCTGCAGTCACTATATCTGGTCTCCCCCAGAACATGGAAATGCAATTATTTTAGTAAATATAAAAACTTCTAAATACCTTTTCTTATCAGCAGTATATAGCAGTCTTGTTACAGCAGTCTTGTTACTTCTATCAGTGTCTGGTTAAAGCGTGTAGGCGGAGTTTTCATTCTCCCCTGGCTATCCTATAAAGCTGCATGACTCCTGGCCCTCTGTCTGGACAGAGCCGATTGGCCCTGTGCTGATCACATGCACTCTCACATGCACTCTCCCAAGAAGCAAAACGCCCTAGCCGCAGCCATGTCCAAACTATAGGCCTCCAGCTGTTCAGGAACTACAATTCCCATCATGCCTAGTTATGTCTGCGAATGTCAAGAGATTCACAATGCCTCATGTGAATTGTAGTTCCTGAACAGCTGGAGGGCCGTGGTCTCACACAGGGATCCACAAACTACCGCCCTCCAGCTGTTGTGGAACTACACGTCCCATGAGGCATTGTAAAACTCTGACATTCACAGACATGACTAGGCATGATGGGAATTGTAGTTCCTGAACAACTGGAGGGCCATAGTTTGAAGACCCCTGGTCACTCTAGCAAATCAATACACACCAAACGGAGAATGTGCTGCCTGACTTCATAGATTCTTATCATGAAATTATCACGGGACAGTGGAAGGAGGGGGAAGATCAGAGAAGACAGGATCAAACAGCCTTTGTGCACAATGCGGAGGATTAACCCCTTAGGTTCCACAGTGAGTATAACAAGCATGCTTTACTGCATATACAGACTGATTTTACTGTTGTGGGTTTAGTAACACTAACTTTTCCCAGGCTTGGCTCAGAGCAATCACAATACAACCACCAGACCAAAAAGGTGAACTATGTCCGATGCGGGTAAAACCGCCAGTGTGAGCGCACTCTGAGACCCCGTTCACACTGGGGCGACCCGACTTTGCCGGGCGACCTGTGAAGTCGCGGTGCGCAGCTCCCACCGCGACCTTGGAGCGGCCGGAACGGACTTCATATCATTGAAGTCAATGCAGGTCGGTCCAGGTCGCCCCAAAGAAGCTCCAGACCCTTTTTCTAAGTGTTGTGTCGCTCCTATTCGAACAGCTCCTGTGCTGCTCTATGGTAGGCGACCCAGGGCGACTTGTCAGGCGACCAGATCGCCTGACAGGTCGCCCCAGTGTGAACGGGGTCTTAGATATACATTGAGAAGTGCTACATTTAAAAGGCAACAAAAACTCACCTGTTAAACTTACATACATGCCTTTTACCTATAAGCATACCGGCCAAATTTTGAGATGGGAACGAGGGACACCCATCAGCTAAAGCAGGGGTCTTCAAACTATGGCCCTCCAGTTGTTCCAAGAACTACAATTCCCATCATGCCTAGTCATGTCTGTAAATGTCAGTTTTACAATGCCTCATGGGATGTGTAGTTCCACAACAGCTGGAGAGCCGTAGTTTGAGGATCCCTGAGCTAAAGTATGAAGGCATAGGACACACCCCCTGCCACGCCCCCTTAAAGAAGAATTATACAGAAAAAAGTAATAGTTAAACCCAAAAGTGCTTTTGTTACCCCTACTATTCCTTTATATTGGCTTTTGAAGTTTACAAATGCAGCAATTTAGAAATTAGATGAAAAGGTTTAGCACTGGGAAACACATTTTGAAAGATAAATAATGCATTTAATATACAACTATAGATCAGACCGAAACGAGGGACAAATGGAGGGGAAAGAGGGACTTTGTTCAAAATCAGGGGACGGTCCCTCAAAATCAGGGGACGGTCCCTCAAAATCAGGGGACGGTCCCTCAAAATCAGGGGACGGTCCCTCAAAATCAGGGGACGGTCCCTCAAAATCAGGGGACGGTCCCTCAAAATCAGGGGACGGTCCGGATCTATGTATAAGTAAGGCTATAATAAGGCTTACTTACAGGTGGTGTAAGTATCTCCTAACACTAACAAGCCCTTGCTGGAATGGGTTAAAGTATTACTTTGCAACCATAACACTAAACACATTATCTGCATGCATTAAGCTCACACATGCACAGTGACACAAGCTACAAAAAAGGTTTATTGTGCTTTTTAGTAAAACAGGTTGTGCCATTCAGGTAACACTGCACACTTTAAGGGCTCAGTTAATGTTCTGGAAATAAAAATGCAGGCACCCTGTAACAGCCTCAGGCTGGAAGAAGTTTGATTCAAGTAAGTCAGCATTAAGGCATAGCTAAGCTGTATGGAACACACGCACACAGTCACGTGTCTGCAGAGGGTGTGCAGTCTTCCAAGCGGTTAAGGAAACAGCATGCTGGGACATGTAGTCCCTAAAAAAGTTAGACCTGCAGGTTGCAAATACAGATCAGTACTACATACTGCATACATAATTCAAACAGGAGGAGGCAACTGTGGCTCACCAAGGCCAATGCGGCATGCCTGACCACTCCACTATGGCCGACGAGTCACAGACTGCCTACTGCCAAGGCTACCTCTATAACAGTCCTAAGAAATTGGCAAGTTCTAGGTAATACATTAGATCTTGGTTTGGGTTTATGGAATGATCTTTTGTTCTAAAAGATTGTTCACAAGTCTTATGTGTATGCCAAGCACACGTATGGGCACCGTGCCCACGCAGCCTAACGCACAATACATCCATCCTGCTTTAACACATTAGCGAGGCAGAAGAAAAATTCCAGTTCTCGGACAAAACAGAGTTGGCTATACACACACAGAAGATCAGAGCTACGGGTACAACGCCACAGCTGTGTGCAGTTCCCAAGCACTGGCTTGCACTGTGTGTACATAACATCTGCCAAAATATTTTCCTGTACCTGCTGACATGAGAGCAGAGTGGATTTACTTTGATAAAATGAACAACAGATGAGCAAAAAAAAAAAAAAGTGTCCAGCAAGCTGGGAAATGTCTGTAAGATACATTTGGCAAAAACAATGCTACGGAGGCATATTGTCACAGCACAGGATGGAAGACATGCCATAGGAAAAGCAAACAGGGGGATGCAAGCGCCCTAGTGCATCACCAAAATAAAAAAAAAAAAAAAAAAAGGGGGACAGAAAAGCCAATTTCATACTCACAAGAGGAAAATGCAAGCATTGTATCACACCAATAACAGATCCAGTGCTGGTGAAGCATCACCCAATCCAATGCACCACAATTGCTGCAAGCTGACGTGTTTCAGGGGGCACACCCCCTTACTCAGAGCTATGAGAAAGGGGGTGCCTTCCCTGAAACATGTCAGCTTGCCAATCTGGTGCATTGGATTGGGTGATGCTTCACCAGCACTGGATCCGTTATCGGTGTGTTACAAAAGTGGAAAAATGTTGTATCACACCAATAACAGATCCAGTGCTGGTGAAGCATCACTCAATCCAATGCACCAGGATTGTGGCAAACTGACACGTTTCAGGGAAGGCACCCCCTTCCTCAAAGCTCTGAGCAAGAGGGTGTGCCCCCTGAAACACGTCAGCTTGATGCAATCGTGGTGCATTGGACTGGGTGATGCTTCCCCAGAACTGAATCTGTTATCGGTGTGATACAATGCTTGCATTTTTCCTCTCTTACGAGTATAAATTTGGCTTTTCTGTCCATTTTATTTAAAAATCTTTTGGTGATGCTCTAGGCCAGTGATGGTAAACCTTGGCACCCCAGATGTTTTGGAACTACATTTCCCATGATGCTCATGCACTCTGCAGTGTATTTGAGCATCATGGGAAATGTAGTTCCAAAACATCTGGGGTGCCAAGGTTCGCCATCACTGCGTCTAGGTGCTTGCACCCTCCAGTTTGGTTTTCCTACAGTAAACTGCCAGATTCCCCCGTCTTGAGAATGGCTGAGCATTCTATGTGAAGATTCCCTATAGGCTTCTACTGTCCGCACATTATGGAGATGGTGTAGAAATCCTCTGAGTGCTGGGGGTGTTTGTTTTTTGAGGAAGACGTGCCATGCCAAGGGGCTGGCCTTAGATGGCTGATCAAATAGATAAAAGGTCCATTGAATGGTCCACTTCTTGTGCAAATCCCAAGTCCCATTTCAGGGTGGATATTAAAAAGAAAAAAGTACAATCCTAACACTATGAAACAAACTTTCCAATACTCCCAGAGGGGGGTCGTACCATGTAACAAGGAGAGTACGGCTCTTCAGTCTTGACAGTTTAACGTCCACTGAGTCTATACGTGCCTCACTACGTGGACAACTTCTGGGCCTCTCTGGCTTGGCGCAGTCCGTACAGCCATTTTATGACCCTGGCGTTCCGCTCGATGATGGAGATCCCGTACGGAATACGTGTGGAAGCTGGCGTCTCCTCAGGGGTAGCCACGCTGACCTGAGACTGGGCGTACTCCGAACTTTCAGCGCTAACGCTGTGGATCTTAAGAGACACGATGTCGGAGCTGGCCCGGACAAAGTGCTCCGCTCCAATATTAGAAACCTCGCCGGGGTCCAGTCCGCAGTAATTGAAGAAACGTTCGAGGTCAGCGCTGGCTCGAGAGTAGCGGTCGCTCAAGTCGGACTTGGAACGATGTAGAAGGGTTTGTTTTTTGCCTGGCTCGTTCGAGGTGCTGGCAGGGGAACAGAGGGGGCTGTCAACAGGCAGACATGGTTTTGCAGGGGACTCAACCGATGCGCTGACAAGGATTTCTGGACACTGAATGGTGGGTACTACATCACCTGGTCGAACGTCCACTCTGCGCACTGCCATCGTGTTGGGAGTCCGATGGCTGACCGGGGTGCTTGGGGTGGATGAATGTTGAGTCTTCTCTGTCTCCTGCCAAGGAGCTTTGTCCGCCCGTGGTGAGGTCAGTGGGCTGTCGCATATATTAATCAGATTGTTCAGTATTTCTAGATTCAAGGAACTTTTAGGAGCTCTGTTCTCCCCGCGAGGGGCAGTGGGCGAGCATCTGCGACTCGGAGTAAGCAGCACCCTCCGCACACCTGGAGAGAAAAGCGGTTGTCTGGACAGTACTGGCCTGATGGGCTCCTGCTTAGTACTGGCTACTTGCTTGCTCTTCACATACTTTGCCTTGTCAGCTTCCAGCCTCTCCACCGCGCTTGGCTTCCGAGCTCCATTCTCCGCCTGACGCCGAAAGTATTCGGGGCCTTTGTTCAGTATACGAAAGGGCATCACCGAGGTGAGCGGGGCTCCCATCCCAGCCGATTGTAACGTGCCAACAGACATGGTCACCTCCTGCAGGGGACACCTCGCTGCGACGACAAGCGCTCTTCACATCTCCCGACCTCCTGTCACTTCTTTCACGCTCCTGTGCAATGCAGAGAGAAAGATCAACTTACTGGTACCGGTATACAAGTGCGTGCCGATCTGACAGCATCGCAAACACACAAAGCCACAGGCAGCAGGATCACACGCAGCTAGAGGCGGGATCTCCCTTTACACTAAGTGGACTGTTCTCCTCCCCCCTCCGGCTGCTCTCTCCCAATCCTTTCCCAGTCACCTCTTCAAAAAACCTGAACCTCCCACCCACCCCGAGTGGCAGTTGCTGGCATCAGGATAACTAACCAGCATCACTGACTCTCAGAGCAATCCCCCCCACCCCTCCTTTCCCTGGACATCTGTCCCTGGAAATTTCCATTTAGTGCCGGTTCTGGGACAAAAAGAAAAGAATGAAATTTACAATGAAGAGAGGCGATCAGTTCCTTCAATTATTAAAGAGTTTGTTGTACATAATTCTTTAAATGTGCACAAGCTGGCACTTGTAGTCCCTCATCTGCCTGTGGAAGGGGGCAAGATTTAAACCATGCCTGTTGTGTATTCCCTTATCTGATACCATTCCAAAAAACTGGATTCCAAGTGTTTTTACAATACATGCCCTGTAATAGTGAATAGAATTTTTATAAGCAGTGTTCCTCCAGGTTTACAAAATATGGGGTATTAAGAGCCCTGAAGATTTACTGCATACATGCAAACCTAAACCCCCCAATGCATACGTGCAAACATAGACCCCTTATACAGTACATATACAGTTTATGTAGACATGCAGAACCTAACCCAACCCCCCAAATGCACACATGCAGCACCTAAACCCCCCCCCCAAAATGCATACGTGCAGCACCTAAACCCCCCCCCCCAAAATGCATACGTGCAGCACCTAAACCCCCCCCCCCAAAATGCATACGTGCAGCACTTAAACCCCCCCCCAAATGCATAGGTGCAAACATAGACCCCTAATACCGTATACGTAGACCTCTCAATGAATACATGCAAAACCTAACCCAACACCCCCAAATACAAACGTGCAGCACCTAAACCCCCCCCCCCCAAATGTATACGTGCAAACCCTAAACCCCCCCCCCCCCCCAAAATGCATATGTGCAAACCCTAAACCCCCAATACAGTACATATACAGTTTTTGTAGACCTCTCAATGCATACATGCAGAACCCAACCCCCCCAATGTATACATGCAGCACCTAATCCCCCCCCAAAATGCATAAGTGCAGCACCGAAACCCCCCCCCCAAATGCATACGTGCAAACATAGACCCCCAATACAGTACATATACAACATACGTAGACCTCTCAATGCATACATGAAGAACCTAATCCAACCCCCCCCAATGCATACATGCAGCACCTTAACCCCCCCCCCCCCAATGCATACATGCAGCACCTTAACCTCCCCCCCAAATGCATACGTGCAGAACCTAAACCCCCCCCCCCCAAATGCAGCACCTAAACCCCCCCCCCCAAAATGAAAACATGCAAACTATAAACCCCCCCCCCCAAACTGCATACGTGCTAACCCTAAGCCCCCCCAAATGCATACGTGCAAAACCTAAACTCCCCAAAATGCATACATGCAAAACCTAAACTCCCCAAAATGCATACATGCAAAACCTAAACTCCCCAAAATGCATACATGCAAAACCTAAACTCCTAAAAAATCTGCAGTATGCAATCCAAAGACACTCCCCATTGTCAGTGTACATGCCATGTAATTGTACAGTCAGGGGTCTCAGCGCTATAAAATGGCACATACACATACATGTGCTCTGTCTGTGGATATCACCGGGTGACATTACTGGCGGTCACATGACCACATCAATATTGGGTGGGCAGCCAAGCATCTCCAGGGCAACTAGTGACCCACATTACAAAAAGCCTCCCCCTGGGAATGGGGGTTGGTGTAACAGCAGCTTCTGCACCACTCCTCCTATTGTAAGATGGCTGGAAATAAAGGAGAGAGGGGAGGGTGGGGGTAGCAGGCAATCCAATCACACCCCAATCACAATGACCTGTCTATCAGGGACAACACTGACAAGAAAGGGCGGTGGGGGTGAAACACTGGGGGGAGAAAGTGTGGCTAAGTCTAAATAATGGGCTATAGGATTAAAATAAAAACAAAGGATAACACCGCCACCGCCACCCCCCCTTCCTGGAATAAGCCGGTGTGTTCAGTAATATGCAGTCTGAGCTGTCTGCCATCATTTGAACAATCTGAATGTCACCTGAATTTACAAGGATCTTACCCCTGCCTGTATTACATAGGATCCAAAGCAGTAACATTTTACCCTTACCCAATGTCACATCCAGGTCAGTAACCGCCAACACACAGGGGGGGGGGGTCAAGGTGCTGCCACACTGCTCACTCTGTCTACATGGACTTGCTCCTGATCACCTGGCCTTAAGTATAACCCCGCCCCCAGAGCCAGCACACCTCTTCCTGTTTGTGTAATGGAATGACTGTTCCAGCCATTAACCCTTCATTAGATGCTGCCGCCTATGAGAACTGCAGCAGTTACTCATAGTAACCTACCAAACTCCACGCTGCATGGGAGCGCAGATTCTTGATTGGCTGGCATGAAGTTTATTTATTTTATTATTTTTTCCCAGCAGGTATATAGTTCTCAGGGGTCCGGCGCTAAATCTTTCTGTTCACGTGGAAACGCGCAAAGCTCAACGCTTAAAAAGCTGCATGCGCTACCTTGGCGCGTTTGTCCCGTGTAGGTCGGCCCACTAAGGCTCCGTTCACATGTAGGCCTTTTGGGGCATTTTTTGTGGAGTTTTTCTGCTCTAGGATCAGCTCAAAAAACGCCCAACAAGACAAATCCTATTCATTTCAATGGCCCCTGTTCACATCTGAGCGTTTTGACGTTTTAAGTAAAACGCCCAACGCTCAAAAAAGTACATCTTACATACAGCTTCTTTTTTTGGGCAGATTACAGGCGTTTTTATTTTTTTCCATTGGTCACTAGTCAACCTAAAAACGCCTGCACAAAAACGCCTGAAAAAAAAAAACGCCTAAAAAATGCCTGTAATTAGCAACGCAAAGATGTAAACATAGCCTTCGTCTCCCATTCACTACTTGGCGTCCCGGATTGCGGACAGAATCACGGGACGCCCATGCCATTCAAGTCACTTTGAATGGCACCTTAAACAACGCATCAACCGCACATGCATAGATGTGAACCTGGCCTTGGGGCAGTCCATAAGGGTCCGTTCACATTCTGGTGTCCCGCATTGCGGGCAGAATCGTGGGACGCCCGTGCGATTCTGGTCACTTCCAATGGCCCCTTAAACGCAGCGCGATTTTTCCACGATTGTCATCTGACGAATGGCGGTGAAATTGCGCAAACAGAATCGCAGGACGCCTGTGGCCCAAAAGAAGTACTTTTGTTTAGGCGACAGGCGTCCTGCGATTCTGTTTGCGCAATTTCACCGCGTTTTGTCAGATGACAATCGTGGAAAAATCGTTTAAGGGTCCATTGGAAGTGACCGGGATCGCACAGGCGTCCCACGATTCTGCCCGCAATGCGGGACACCAGAATGTCCCACGATTCTGTTTGGCGGGATTTTACCGCGATTTGTCGGGCGACAATTGTGGCAAAATCGCGCCCCGTTTGGGGTGCAATTTGAAGTGATGGGAATCGCGCGGGCTTTCCGTGATTCTGCCCGCGATCCTGGACGCCAAGATGTGAACGGAGCCTAAGTGGGCTGACCTACGTGGGACAAACACGCCAAGGTAGATCAAGCATTGAGCTTTGCGCGGTTCCAGAAATATTTACTGCAATTTGCTGTGATTTGGGATCGCGGGCAGAATCACGGTGATTCTGCCCACGATCCTGGATGCCAAGATGTCAACGGAGCCTTATGGGCTGCCCCAAGGCCAGGTTCACATCTATGTATGTGCTGTTGATGCCTTTTTTTAGGCTCGCTTTCCAGCACATTATGCCTTTTCAGGATGTGTTCTTGATGCGTTTTTTATGCATTTTAATGCATTTCGCAATTTTAAGATGTGTTAATGTTGCTAGGGGGAGGTGTCTGTTGTCATGCAGGAACACACACCAAAAACCTAGGTACATGTGTTTTTCATGCGTTTTTGTATTTGATTACATTGAAGTCTATGGAGCCAAAAATGCACCTTGCTACATGTAAAAAAAAGTCCCTACACCTTTCCAAAAAACCGCACCTGTAGAAACTTCAAAGATGTGAACGTGACCCACAGGAAACAATGGATGATAGCATATCTCTGCGAACGCACTGAAAACTGCACCTAACCTTTAGTGTGCAGCACAAAAACGCACACATAACACACATTAAATATAGTGTGAACGGGGCAGATTTACGTGCGTTTTAAATGTGCTTTTCTTTTCTGACCCATGGAAGTCACTCTCAGAGGTTCGTGCTGTAGAGGGAATCCTCCGGTCCCTCTTTCCTTTCTCTTTGTCCCTTTTTAGGTATATTGTACAAATACGGATTTCTAAAGCAAGTCAATGATGCAGAATTATGGAAACCATTGACCGGTAAGAAGTCCACGCCATGAGGAAGTGTAGAATAAGAATAACGGCTGCTTTCAATTTTTTTCTCAGGTTTAAAGTCTAAGGCTGGGTTTGCACCCCTCCCCTTCCGCTGTCATGCATTTTTCCTTGTGTTTTGTTTATATTCCTTAAAGTGCAATTTTACTGCGTTTTACATGCATTTTTTTTTTTTATTTTATAATATGTTTTATTGAGTTCATACATGCACTTCTACAGCCTCATTGAAAACAATGAATTTTCATATCACATATGTTTTTGTGTGCTGAAAAAAACACATAAAAACGCACAGGTGTAACCCTGGCCTAAGGGGTCTATTCACACCAGTGAGCATGCATTATGGTCGGTATAACCAGTTGCTGACCGCCTACGGTGGCAGAGTGGTTCTACTGCGCCGAATCCTGCACTTTCAGAAAGGGGGCGTGCGCTGCTGGCTCGCCGCTTGTGCTGTGATTAGTCACAGCACAAGCCAATCAGTGATTGCCAGCCAATGGATGTCTGCTGGCACCTGCTGATCAGCAAGGAGAAGGACAGAACAGAGCTCTGCATATGTAAACAAGGCAGATTTCTGTCTCATCAGCGGGCAGGGGAGGACTGGGCCAAAGGGCAGGGGGGAAATCGCCCCTCGGGCCGCTCTGATGCCCCGTAAAAAGGCTGCGCTGCTTCTGCCACAGACATGGCTAAAGAATTTCTGATGAAGTAAAATATCCCCACCGCTGACCTAGTCCTGTGTGCTGGGGCAACTGAACTTCTGTACATGCGCAGCCCAGTTTATGTTCTGGTACAGATCCTGAGTGCTGGGGTGACTAAACTTCTGTGCAAGCGCAGCTCAGTTTACATTCTGGTACAGATCCTGTGTGCTGGGGTGACTGAACTTCTGTGCATGCTCAGCTCAGTTTACATTCCAGCACAGATCCTGTGTGCTGGGGTGACTGAACTTCTGTGCATGCTCAGCTCAGTTTACATTCCAGCACAGATCCTGTGTGCTGGGGTGACTGAACTTCTGTGCATGCGCAGCTCAGTTTACATTGCAGTACAGATCCTGTGTGCCAGGGTGACTGAACTTCTGTGCATGCGCAGCTCAGTTTACATTGCGGTACAGATCCTGTGTGCTGGGGTGACTGAACTTCTGTGCATGCGCAGCTCAGTTTACATTGCGGTACAGATCCCGTGTGCTGGGGCGACTGCACTCGTGTGCATGCTCAGCTCAGTTTACATTCCGGCACAGATCCTGTGTGCTGGGGCAACTGAACTTATGTGCATGCGCAGCCCAGTTTACGTTCTGGTACAGATCCGAGTGCTGGGGTTACTAACCTTCTGTGCATGCGCAGCTCAGTTTACATTCCGGTACAGATCCTGTGTGCTGGGGTGACTGAACTTCTGTGCATGCGCAGCTCAGTTTACATTCCGGTACAGATCCCGTGTGCTAGGGCGACTGAACTTCTGTGCATGCGCAGCTCAGTTTACGTTCTGGTACAGACCCCGTGTGCTAGGGCGACTGAACTTCTGTGCATGCGCAGCTCAGTTTACATTCTGGTACAGACCCCATGTGCTGGGGTGACTGAACTTCTGTGCAAGCGCAGCTCAGTTTTCAACCCGGTACAGATCCTGTGTTCTGGGGCGACTGAACTTCTGTGCATGCGCAGCTCAGTTTACATTCCGGTACAGATCCGTGTGCTGGGGCGACTGAACTTATGTGCATGCGCAGCTCAGTTTACATTAAGGTACAGATCCGTGTGCTGGGGTGACTGAACTTCTGTGCATGCGCAGCTCAGTTTACATTCCGGTACAGATCCGTGTGCTGGGGCGACTGAACTTCTGTGCATGCGCAGCTCAGTTTACATTAAGGTACAGATCCTGTGTGCTGGGGCGACTGAACTTCTGTGCATGCGCAGCTCAGTTTACATTCCGGTACAGATCCTGTGTGCTGGGGTGACTGAACTTCTGTGCATGCGCAGCTCAGTTTACATTCCGGTACAGATCCTGTGTGCTAGGGCGACTGAACTTCTGTGCATGCGCAGCTCAGTTTACGTTCTGGTACAGACCCCATGTGCTGGGGTGACTGAACTTCTGTGCAAGCGCAGCTCAGTTTTCAACCCGGTACAGATCCTGTGTGCTGGGGCTACTGAACTTCTGTGCATGCGCAGCTCAGTTTACATTAAGGTACAGATCCTGTGTGCTGGGGTGACTGAACTTCTGTGCATGCGCAGCTCAGTTTACATTCCGGTACAGATCCGTGTGCTGGGGCGACTGAACTTCTGTGCATGCGCAGCTCAGTTTACATTAAGGTACAGATCCGTGTGCTGGGGCGACTGAACTTCTGTGCATGCGCAGCTCAGTTTACATTCCGGTACAGATCCGTGTGCTGGGGCGACTGAACTTCTGTGCATGCGCAGCTCAGTTTACATTCCGGTACAGATCCGTGTGCTGGGGTGACTGAACTTCTGTGCATGTGAAGGAGTGACGTCTTCTCGTACTGGCTAATCAAGACAGCTGCAGCCCGGTTCCAGGGTGGGACATCAGACCATTGACGGAGAAGTAAGTTTTTGGGGACTTTAGTTCTGCTTTAATTTAAATGCCACAAAATGATATTTCATCCAACTCTATGCACTGCGTCGCTATGGGCTGCGATGTGTAAAAATGCAACCTGTGCTACTTGTTTTCAGCGCACACCAACGCAGTGCATTAGTGGGAAGTGACACAATGGGGCATGAGGCAAATTGCTTTGTCTATGCGTTGGTTAATGCTGCCCAGTGCAGCCTAAAAGGGGTCCGTGTGAACAAGCCCTAGCTGACTAACAGTGCGACTTTGCCAGTTGACTTGAGCACGACTTTAAAGCAACTTCAGGGAATGCCTGTGTAATCTTTCTATAATGTTGGATAACAGATCACATCAATTAAAATAAGGATCCGACTTGGAGGTGACTTCCACTAAAGTCTATGGGCACAAGTCGGATAGAAGTCACCTTGAAGTAGTACAGGAACCTTTTCTGAAGTTGGAGCGACTTTAGTAGTGCTAAGACCGCTCTCATTGACTAACACGGGATTTTACATGTCATGCGACTTGCGGTCTCACAAGTCGGATCCCAGAGTGAACTGAGCCTTAATACAACCATTTTTTTTGTGTGGAAAGTTTACATTTCTGTTTGTATTCCTGTCAGTGCCCCCCCTTCCCCCTGTGGGGTCCCCAACTTCCTTTTCCACTGACACCCATGCAAGAAGTGATGCAACAGTTGTCAAAAAAATGCTTCCAAATCAGTTTTTTGTCTGGGTTCCAGAGACTTCCTATCCCTTCCTTTCCTCATGGGAAGTAAAAGGAATTTTTATCAATAAGGCCCCTTTTACACTTGTGCAATCTAAAAGTTGTGCGATTTTGCAGTGTTTTTTTGCCGCGATTTTGTGCCGGTTCACACATATGCGATGTAAGACATTGCATGTGATTCGCACCGCACTGCTATGCAAATAACATGCGATGTCTGTCTGATGCAAATTCAGCCATACAGATTGCATGGCTGAATTTGCATCGCATTCGGACCAAAGTCGCACAGTACCCTTTTTTTGGTCCGCACCAGAATCGGAGTGCATGGGTGTTCACACCTATGCGATCCAATTCCTGTCCGAACTGAGATATGCGAACTGATCTGGGGGTGTCGTTAACTTTATATTAACACTCCCAGCAGTTCACATATGGCAGTGTAAACTGCCTGCGAGTCGGGTGCGATGCGGCAGGGTTCCCGCATCGCACCAATGTGAACCGGCACTTTGACGCCACTTGAAGCAATGTCTGAGTAATCTTGAGGTCTATGGACCTCAAAACGCATCAAAGTCGGACCAAAGTAGTGCAGGGACTACTTTGAAGTAGTTGTGACTTGAAGTCGCACAGATATGAACGGTACTCATTGGAAATCATGGAGTACTACTTGTCATGCAATTTTGCAGTCCCCAAGTCGCAGAACAAGTCGCACAAGTGTGAAAGGGGCCTAAAACAGTTTTGGACGGATTTGGGCTTTTAGTAGCATAAATTGGCTTTTCCATACGGACAATATCGATAATATTATGTGCATGGGGAAAATTCATCTGATCCATCCAATAAAACCGTTTCATGAATCAAAAACATTTTCTTCAATCTGGAATATCGGCCAGTTATGTGAAATGAAAACATCTCTGCCATTATGCTTCAGTGAGATGACTGCACTGTTTTCCTTCCCATCTGAAATGACAGAACTACGTCTGGAAATGTAATGAGTATGGCAGTTCTTCCTTAATATATTGTCATTAAAAAAAGTCCCTCGTTTCCCATCTCAGCAAGCTGATAGGCGTGGCAGAACCAAAACTGATGTTGCTTCTAATTTAAATACTAAATGTGTAACTAAACCCACAACAGTAAAATCAGTCTGTATATGCAGAAAAGCATGCTTGTTATACTCACTGTGGAACCTAAGAGGTTGTGCATTGTGTACAAAGGTTGTTTGATCCTGTCTTCTCTAATCCTCCCTTTCTTCCACTGTCCCCAATCCATCTCCTGATAGAACAGAGCCTTGGAAGCACTCTGCAAATGCTCAGTTTGGTGTGTATTGCTAGAGAGGTTTTTTTGTTTCTTGGGAGGGTGCATGTTATCAGCACTGTCCATACAGAAGGTTGAGGTTCATGCAGCCTCATAGGACAGTCAGAGGAGAATGAAAACTCCTCCTACAAGCTTTAACCAGACACTGAAAGAGGTCACAAGACTGCTATATACTGCTGATGAGAAAAGGTATTTAGCAGGTTATATTTACTAAAACGATTACATTTCCATGTTCTGTGTACTGTGGGAGACCAGATATAGTGACTGCAGGCTCCTGGGGAGACCAGATATAGTGACTGCAGGCTTATGGGGAGACCTGATATAGTGACTGCAGAGTCCTGGGAAGACCAGATATAGTGACTGCAGAGTCCTGGGGAGACCAGATATAGTGACTGCAGGCTCCTGGGGAGACCAGATATAATGACTGCAGGCTTATGGGGAGACCAGATATAATGACTGCAGGCTTATGGGGAGACCTGATATGGTGACTGCAGAGTCCTGGGAAGACCAGATATAGTGACTGCAGAGTCCTGGGGAGACCAGATATAGTGACTGCAGGCTCCTGGGGAGACCAGATATAGTGACTGCAGGCTCCTGGGGGAGACCAGATATAGTGACTGCAGGCTCCTGGGGAGACCAGATATAGTGAATGCAGGCTCCTGGGGAGACCAGATATAGTGACTGCAGGCTCCTGGGGAGACCAGATATAGTGACTGCAGGCTCCTGGGGAGACCAGATATAGTGACTGCAGAGTCCTGGGGAGACCAGATATAGTGACTGCAGGCTCCTGGGGAGACCAGATATAGTGACTGCAGGCTCCTGGGGAGACCAGATATAGTGACTGCAGGCTCCTGGGGAGACCAGATATAGTGAATGCAGGCTCCTGGGGAGACCAGATATAGTGACTGCAGAGACCTGGGTTTAGTAAGTGGAACTTTAGTCTATGGAAATGAAATTGGCTTACAGGCAGCATTTTTATTTCAGAAGAGACATGCTTTGTCTCTTCTGCATCAAAGCTACTTACCTGCCTGTCCGCCCTCGTTCATGCGCAGCTCACTGTACAAATTCAGCAACGTGCGTGATGTAATTCCGCGTGGCCAATGACAGCGGTTGGTGATAGAAACCTGGAAGCTGGCGGCCTGAAGATGTAATCGACCGGCCGGGGAGCTCGAGGACGCCACATCACTGGAGCTGAGGTGAGTATTGTTCTGCTTTAACTATACGCAAAAAACATTTTTTTTTCTCATTTTGGATAGAGCAAGGGAGGGCTATAACCCCTGTCAGTTTTTTTTTTGCCATCTGTGTCCCATTGGGGAGATTTCCCTTCACTTCCTGTCCCATAGACAAAAAGGAAGTGAGAGGAAATCCCTGCCAATTAATGATATCACCTGGAGCCCCCCAGGTCACCAGAACTAGTGTCCCCATTGGAAGATTTACCCTCTATTACTTTTCTGGGGACAACCCAAAATTTGGGATCTTCTTTTACTTTAATGTTTAATGATAATGGTAAACAGGACACAGAGAGGATGAATCTCCCTAACAGGGACACAGACAGCAATAAAAACTGATAGGGGTTCTAATCCCTCTCCCCTCCATCTAAAATGAAAAAAACTTTTTGCTTTTAAATTGGAGTTCCACCCTAAAATGATACTTACCTCCATCTTCTCGCTCCGGGTCACCTGAAAAAAAAAAAAAATGGATAATCGCATTTTTTTTTTTTTTTTTTTACTTACCTCGTAGAGAAGAAAATATACTTACCTTACTTCCTTCTTCCTCCCCTCGGCGGCCACGGCCCATCGTCACTTCCTGGCTTTGCAATGATTCCTGGGAGCTGAACGTCATCGCTCCCAGGAATCATTGCGCCTGCACCGGCCCCGACGTCAGTTCCGGTGCGCGCACGTAATTCCCTTCTAAACAGCTTCTGGGCATGCCCAGAAGCTGTGGAGGGATGGCGCGCGCGTACCGGAAGTGACGGCGGGGCCGGCGCAGGGCATCGTGGGACCGAAGAAGACGGAAGAGGACGCAGAAGAGGATCGCGCTGGCTTCAAGCTGCCCACACCTGAGATGGCAGCGCTGGACAAGACTTTTTCAAGGTAAGTATTTCTTCTAAAAGGTAAGTGCAACCCGGGACAGATCAGAGGCTATCCATTGTGGAATGTACTAGCCCTGACTGTCCCGGGGGTATTTTTATTAAAAAAAGTATTCCCAGGGTGGAACTCCGCTTTAATTATACTTTAACCACTTGCCGACTGCCAGCAGTACATATATTGCAGCTCCGTCCTGCGAAATGACGTGCCTTTACGCTAGAGGCGCGTGTTCCCTTTGACCGCAGGGGAAGCCAATTTGCGGGTCTGGCAGCCGCGATTGCCGCCGGGCACCCGTGATCGCTCCCTGTGGAGTCGAACGGCGATCTGCTGTCGTAACACTCTTATTTAGGAACACGGATCTCTGTGTTCATGCAGCAAGCCCACCCCCCCTACAGTTAGAAAGTACACATTTAACCCTTTGATCGCCCCCAGTTGTGTTAACCTCTTCCCTGCAAGTGTCATTAGTACAGTAACAGTGAATATTTTTAGCACTAATTACTGGAGGAATGTCACTGGACCCACAAAAAAGTATCAGTTAGGTGTTAGAGTTACCCTTTAAAAGTGTCAGGTTTTGAGGCTACGAGTGTTTAACCACTTGCCAGCCGCCAGCAGTACATATACTGCTTTTATACAGTACATATACTGTGGCAGGTTGGCTCTGTCCCACAAAATGACGTAACTGTACGTCGCTTCACAGGACCGCTAATGGGGGCGTGCGCACACTGCCGGAGGCGCGCTCCCATTCGCCACAGGGGAAGCTGATGTGCGGGTCCGGTGGGCAGGATTGGTGCAGGGCACCCGCGATCGCTCCCTGTGGAGACAGAACGGCGGTGTAAATACATGTGCAACAGGAAAAACCCTGACCCCGAAGGTGCAGACTTGGGCTACCCATGTGTGACCTTCCATTTATATCTTTAAAAAGTGCGGGTGGCAGCTCAGCTAGCGTTGTGGGTGTAGCTCAGGCCCAGACATGCCAGTCCAGACTGGGCAGGGAGGATTTGGGTTCTGGCTGCATTTTAGGGCAGGGCTGACTGACTCAGGAACACGGCGGCAAGAGCTCCACCTCATCACTCCGGAGAAAATACTGAAATCTCGTATCGTCATCCTTCGCAACCCGACCACAAGCCTCAGCCTGCTCCAATAAGGTTAGAATAAGGTTAGCTCTATTCTACTTCCTTGTTCAGCGACGCAGTTTTTTTTTTTTCTTTCAAATCTATTGGGTGCCCTTATTATGGCAATGTGTTATTATGGGTACAAACAGCTGGCGGGGTGTTATGTATATCGCACCACCTATCCTATATCACCTTGAGTCATCTCGCAGGTTGGACAGTCACCAGTGCTGCTACACACGCACTTCTCTCTGTCAGGACTTGTAGCAGACATCAACCCAATCCCCCATCTGATAGGAAAGATAAAACTTCCACGTTTGGAATAACAAAAATAAAAGCATTAGGTGACTTAAAATAGAAGACGCCGTTCTGTCAACACAAATTAACCGCTTGCCGACCGCCCGCCCCAGAGATACTGCGGCAGGCTGGCTCGGCTGCGTGAATCACCGTACCCGAGCGTGGGGGACGTGCGCGTGTGGCGATTCGGGAACGGGGGAAATGATCTGCTGAGCCGGCAGCCACTATTGCCGCCGGGCTCCCGCGACCTCTCCCCTGGAAGACAGAACGACGGTCTGCCATTGTAAACACAGCAGACCGTTGTTCTGTCATCAATCAACACAGGGCTCCTGTGTTCCTCCAATTTAGAAACACAGGTCCCTGTGTTCATTCCGTAAGCCCATCCCCCTCACAGATAGAAAGCACCCCCCTAGGCTCACATTTAACCCTTTGATCGCCCCTGGTGTTAACCCCTTCCCTGCCAGTGTCAATCCTACAGTAACAGTGCATATTTTGAAAGCACAGGTCTCTGTGTTCATGCAGCAAGCCCTTCCCACCCACAGTTAGAAAGCACCCCCTAGGGACACATTTGATCACCCCTGGTATTAACCCCTTCCCTGCCAGTGCCATTATTACAGTAACAGTGCATATTTTAGTCACTAGTCACCCCAAAAGTGTCAAAAACGTCACTGTTACTATAGTAATGACACTGGCAGGGAAGGGGATAACACCAGGGGAGATCAAAGGGTTAACTCTTTCCCTAAGGGGGGCTTTCTAACTGTGGGGGGGATGGGCTTGCTGCATGAACACGCATGCAGCAAGCCCATGAGAGGAAGCCTATAAGAGGAATGCATCGCATACTAGTTCATTATGAAATACTTACCTTAGAACCTTAGTTCTGTGCTGAGCGGCTTCCTGTTTTTTTTTTTTTCAAAACCCGAAGCATAGTAAACAGTTTACTATGGTTCAGTCATGAATTAACACTTTGAGTGGGGGGTTGGCAGGATAGCGGTCTAATCCTCACTCACTCGCAACTGACAGGTAGATCACAATTGGCGGGTTGCCAACTCCCTGATTAGGGTGTGCCCAGGCACAGCCGGCACAGCCTGTGTGAACGCCTATGCATCATGTTGGCATGAACCAGAAACCAGGGAGCAACTGAAGAAATGTAAAAAAAAGATCAAATTAAGTATAAACCCTGGAATTCATCGGGCTGTCAGATCAGGTCTGCCTGTCAGTTTTTCAGGCGGACCTGATCAAACTTGCGCTCCTCCCTATGGAGATGCGGATGTCAGCGGTGACATGTCCGCTGACATCCGCCACTATCTGATCCAATCCTGCCTGAAAAATCCGGGCGGATGGTGGTCCTATTTTCCATCCGTCTGGCAGATCAGATGAAAATGGAAAGGACAATGGAACGACCCCCCCCACACCCTGAGTAAGCTGAGTCTGCCAAACGGAGGCGCCCTTGTGAAAGGGACCTAAGCCAATCAGAGGTACATGAATTTGGGGCATGAGTAGCTTTCAGAGCCAACTCTGGTTGCAGATCTTTTTTAATTAGGCGCAACACATTAACAAGAGAAATTAAAGAGAGAAAGTGGCTTCCCATCTATTTACTAACGCTAGAACCATAAGGATTAAAAATAGTTCATGCTGACTGAGGGAGTATATTTCCGCTTTAATAAATACTGAGCTGCATTGTTTTTGGGTCTTTCATATCTGCCTGGATGTAATCTTTAACTCCACAAGCTCTGTTTCATGTTTATATTGAGAGAACCAGGGCTTTTCTCAGCAGGGACGCGGGGGAACCCAGTTCTTGCACCTCCAACACTGGATGTATGTAATAGCAAGGGCTGTGCTGGGGGGGTCTATTGACGCTGGCTGCTGGGGGATCTATTGTCATTGGTGGGGATCTGTTTTTGTGAGAGTCTTTTGTTGCTGGTGGGGGATCTATTGTTGCTGGGGGGTCTTATCTTGCTGGTAGGGATCTACTTTTAAGATAGAGGTCTACTGTTTCTGGCTGCTGGGAGAGCCGTTATTACTACTGGGGGTGGGGGGGGGGGGTGTAATGTTGCTGGGGTGGATCTTTTGCTGCTGAGTGTGGTATTTTGTTGTAGGTGGGGGGGTCTATTGTTGTTGGGGATCTATTGTTGCTGAGCATCTGGATTTATTGGTTTGTGCGGTCCTTTATTGCTGTGGTGAAGTCCATTGCTGCTGGGGGAGTCTATTGTTGCGCAGGGAATCTATTGTTGTTGGGTGTGGTATTTTGTTGTAGGTGATCTATTGTTGCTGGGTGGGGGGTATTTTGTTGTAGGTGATCTATTGTTGCTGGGTGGGTCTAATTTTGCTAGGGTGGATATTTTGTTGCTGGGTGTTGTATTTTGTCGTGGGTGATCCATTGTTGCTGGGGGGGTCTAATGTTGCTGGGGTGGATCTTTTGTTGCTGGGTGTGGTATTTTGTCGTGGGTGATCCATTTTCGCTGGGAGGGGGGGTCTAATGTTGCTGGGGTGGATATTTTGCTGCTGGGTGTGGTATTTTGTAGTAGGTGATCCATTGTTGCTGGGTGGGGGGGGTCTAATGTTGTTGGGGTGGATCTTTTGTTGCTGGGTGTGGTATTTTGCTGTAGGTGATCCATTGTTGCTGGGTAGGGGGGGTCTATTGTTGTGTGGGGGATCTCATGTTGCTGGGGGTGTGATCTATAGTTGTGTGATGTCTATTGTTGCTGGGGTGTAGTCCATTGTTGCTGGGGGAGTCTATTGTTGCACGGGGATCTATTGTTGCTGGGGAGGCTCTATTGTTGCTGGGGTGTAGTCCATTGTTGCTGGGGGAGTCTATTGTTGTGCGGGGGATCTATTGTTGCTGGGGAGGCTCTATTGTTGCTGACTGCAGGGGATCAATTTTACAGTTTTTTATTTTTCATTAACCACTTGCCGACCGCCGCACGACTATCTACGTCGGCGGTCAGCCCCTCACAGGCAAAGTGACGTAGGGCTACGTCACTAGCTTGTGAGGGTCTAGGGAGCGAGCGCGCGCCGCCGGAGGCGCGCTCCCGCGTGGTCACGGACCCCCCCGCGCGTGTGACCCGATGTCCGCCGGCCACTCTGCGATCGGCGGGGGAGAGGGAGAAAGTCAGGCAGCTTGTGTAAACAAGCTGCCTGTCATTCTCCCCTCTGTATGAGAGCTGATCATATGGATCTACTATGTAGATCCGTTGATCACTCTGCATACAGCTGAAGCCACAGCCAATCACAGTAAGAATCACGCCCCTAGGGACACACACAGCCCCTCCCTCTCAAATAAAGTTAACCCCTTCACTACCAGTGTATTTTTACAGTAACAGTGCATATATATAGCACTGATTACTGTAGAAATGTCACTGGTAACCCCAAAAGTGTCAAAAATGTCAGTCAAGGGTCCGATCTGTCCGCCGCAATGTCGCAGTACCGCAAAAAAAATCGCAGATCGCCGCCATTATGCGTTAAAAAAAAAAACAACAAAAATGACAAAAATCTTTCCCTTTGTTAGTAAACGCGATAACTTTTGCGCAAACCAATCAAAATACGCTTTTTGCGATTTTTTTTTACCAAACATAGGTAGCATAAAACAAATTGGCCGAAAATTTTAAAAAATTTTGATTTTTACATTTTTTTTGGGGGAATTTCATATAAAAAAAAAGTGAAAAATATTGTTATTTTTGCAAAATTTACGCTCTTTTTTTGTTTATAGCGCGTGATCAAAAAATCGCACAGGTGATCAAATACCGCCAAAAGAAAGCTCTGTTTGTGGGAAAAAAAGGACGCCAAATTCGTTTAGGTACAGCGTCGCACAACCGCGCAATTTTCCGTTAAAGTCACGCAGTGCCGAATCGCAAAATACCCCCTGGTCGTTTAGCAGCCAAATCCTCCGGGGCTTAAGTGGTTAATTAATTAACAAATTCCATACAAACTATTTAGCACCACAAAATAATACTTGGTTCTGTATTCTCTAAAAGGGGTGGTAATGGGAGGTGGATGAGGGGTGCAACCAAGGGACGGTGTTCAGAGGTGAAGAGGGGTCGAGACAAGGGGTGACTCAGAAGGGGGGGGGGGGGTGGTCCTGTACCTATTCTGTGAGAAAAAAGCCCTGAACAGGACATTATGGAAAATAACACAGAGGAGACTGCCACAATGTATTAATACTCTATCACAGGACTGTATTACAGGATAATCATATAATTACAGAGTGCCGACTCCAGTCTTCCAGTAGCAGAAGATTGTGGGCAGGAATGAAGACACAGTAGCCTTGCTGGTATGGATTGTTAGGGTGACTCTACGTCAAAAAACAAAAACAAAAATAGAGCGGGGCCCCCCAAAATCCATAGCAGACCCTCATCTGAGCATGCAGCCTGGCAGTGGCAGGCCAGGAAAATGAGAGGACAAGAAAGCAGCCCTCCCTCCTGAACCATAACCTGCCCTCAACATGACCTACCCAAGCAAAGTCCATTGTCCTCATGTTGTCTCTTCCCCACAACCCTGGCCCTGTGTTGGTGCGCTGAGCTTATCGGAATCTGGAATCTTATCCCAGATCCCACCCCCAAGTGAATGAGTAGGAAATACACAGTACCCCTACTCATTCACCAAAAGCATGGGCATAGTAAATAAAAACACAAACACAGGTCCCCACACATTTTTCTGTTCTTTCTGGCATGGGATTTACCCTTAAAATCCATACCAGACCCGAAGGGGCCTGTTGTTTTCAATACCGACTCCTTTGTTTACATTCTGCTGTCAGCAGGGATACCTCATTGCAGGGATGAGTCACTGGTTGCTAGGACGCTGGCGTGTGCCAGCTCCTAACAACCAGCACAAACTGCATTGTAAAACAGATAAAAAAGAACACAGATGCGATTTTGATGCGTGTCCATTGAAGTCTATGGACCACAAAATAAAGCTACACCAAACTCGCTCAGGACCCTTTTTAAAATTGCATCGCAACCACACTGCATATACTGTATGTGAATGAGCTCTGCAGAAACTCATGTTTTTTCACTTGTCATGCGATTCCATGCGTTCTTGAACTCATCAGAAATTGCATCAGCATGAACCGGTCCCCGGGTTACAAACCTCTGACTTACAAACGACTCCTACTTTCAAATGGAGGGAGACAACAGGAAGTGAGGAGAAATCTCCCCCTAGGAAGGGAAATTCACTCCTGTAAGAATTCTCATGCAAAAAGGTGTCTCCACTGAAGATTTATCTCTTAATTTTAGGTTTCCGCAACTACCCAAAGTTTTCAAAATACAGTTGTCATAGGGACAGAAAGTGAGGTGAAATCTTCTAAACAGGGGTATAGACAGCAAAACAAATCTTACAGGGGTGTTACCACTTCCCTATGCTATCCAAAAAACTTAAAAATTTATTTTGGCTGGAGCTAAACTTAAAAAATGTACCTATTCTGACTTACAAACAAATTTGACTTAAGAACAAACCTACAGTCCCTATCTTGTTTGTAACCTGGGGACCGCCTGTACATCTAATGACTGTGTAACACTTGGGCTGTGTTGAAGCTAGCATTCTGACATCCTCCAGACTACCACTGTGTGTTGGTGGGATAGTCTGCAGGCACTCAGCATCAATTCTACCTGCCACCTTCAATTACTTCTGGGCAGGGCCAGGACAAGGGGTGGGCAGGAGGAAAAGTGGCCCTGGGTACCATGGTTTATTGCAGGGATGTGGGGGCGCCTTGACCATAAACCTAAGGGAAGGGGGGTGCAGTTTGGCATCCTTGCCCTGGTCGCTGGATGACCTTGTCCCAGCACTGCTTCTGGGCCAATGCATAAAAGAGGGTACTAAAAGCCTATGGTTAACCACCTCCATACCGGGCCTATTCTGGAACTCCTCTCCTACATGTAAAAATCATTTTTTTTGCTAGAAAATTACTCGGAATCCCCAAACATTATATATATATATATTTTTTGTAGCAGAGACCCTAGGGAATAAAATGGCGGTTGTTGCAACTTTTTATGTCATGCGGTATTTGCGCAGCAATTTTTCAAACTAGTTTTTTGAAAGATGATGTTACGCTGAGTAAATGGATACCTAACATGTCACACTTTAAAATTGCGCGCACTCATGGAATTGCGCCAAACTTCGGTACTTAAAAATCTCCATAGGTGACACTTTAACATTTTTTACAGGTTACCAGTTTAGAGATACAGAGGAGGTCTTGGGCTAGAATTATTGCTCTTGCTCCAATGTTCGTGGCGATACATCATGTGTGTGGTTTGAAACCTGTTTACATATGTGGCCGTGACGTACGTATGTGTTCACATCTGCGGGAATGGGGGCGCTTTACATTTTTTTTTCCATTTTATTTTTATCTTTTTACACTTTTCCTTTAATTTTTTTTTTATTGTTAATTTTATTTTTATCTTTTTACACTTTTCCTTAAAATTTTTTTTTTTTTTTTTTGATCACCTTTATTCTTATCACAAGGAATATAAGCATCACTTGTAATATGAATAGGGCGTGACAGGTCCTCTTTATGGACCCACGTCATACGCTGGGTCCTCTTCACTCTCTCTGCAGCGGTGCATGGTCTTGGATGCAGCAGGGGGCTGGACCATGATGGTCTGAACTCAAAGGCTTTCCTACGCCCTTTGGATTGAGTGATGCCTGACGTCGCTCATCTTGGAAGACTGAGGGCATCTTGGGGTGGAAAAAAAGTACTGCGTGGGGACAGCTCTGAATTAAAGGTGAGTATTGCAGCTTTAGCTACCTTTTTTTTAATGACACCTGCATGTAATTAGGAGCAGTGAACCAGCACTAACTGTTATCCCCTTCAAAAAAATAAAAAATAAAATACATTCTATAGTTACTTCCATTTATCTCTTTTCTTAGGCTTCTTGTAACCAGGGCCAAATTCTTGATTTTATTATAAAAAGATTTGCTGTAGTAAGCAGGGTAGGACCTGGGAGCCGACCGGAACACTAACCCAATCCTTATATTTTAAAACAATATCTTAGTTTTTATAGATATAAAAGTCAAACTAAATATAGGAGCCTTTGGATGACCCAGCCCTGCGCACGCCCGTCCTGCAGTTGCTAAAAACACCCTGAAAATGATTTCCTTTTTAATTAATGACAATTATAGGTCGGTGTGCTGACAATGTCAACACGGCCAAGATTATCGTCAGTACAGCCACAATGTACATGTAGCACTGGGCTTGTCCTGATCATGAAAATAATCATATAAATAATAACACAGTTGGGGGACATAAAACATCACGATGTTGTGTTGCTACCTTTTCAGCTAATTTTAACAAGCTGCTGTTCGTGTACTATTTATATTTTATAGAGGCTGATTCTAAATGTTACTGCTGACACATCTGAATATAGCGTGTGAAGAGACCCTGCCACTATATTGTCAAAAGTGTTGGGACGCCTTTACTGACACACATGAACTTTCATGGCATCCCATAGTCTGTAGGGTTCAATATTGAGTTGGCCCACCCTTTGCAGCTATAACAGCTTCAACTCTTCTGGGAAGGCTGTCCACAAGGTTTAGGAGTGTGTCTATGGGTATGTTTGACCATTCCTCCAGAAGCGCATTTGTGAGGCCAGGTACTGATGTGGGACGAGAAGGCTTGGCTCGCAGTCTGTGCTCTAATTCATCTCAAAGGTGTTCTATCGGGTTGAGGTCAGGACCAGTCAAGTTCCTCCACCCCAAACTCCTTCATCCATGTCTTTATGGACCTTGCTTTGTGCACTGGCCCAAATCATTTGGTGGAGGGGGAATTATGGTGTGGGGTTGTTTTTAAGGAGTTGGGCTTGGCCCCTTAAGGCCCGTACACACGTAGCGATTGTCGGCCGTAAATATTCGGCCACCGTCCGATCGGCCAATTGTCGGCTTGTTAGTATGATGCTTCCGACAACCGACTGCGACTTTTCGGCCGAACAGAATCTGGTGTGCAGACTTTAAAATTTTTGTTGGCCGTCACCAGAACGGCCAATTGTTCGCCAGTCAGTACAGAATTGGGTCGACAAACAGCAGATGAGCAAGACTGGGCATGCTCAGAAAAGAAAAAACACACGGAAAGTTAACCATCACATGACATCACTTCTGCAGTCGGCTGTTGTTGGCCGACAAAATTCGTGTGCAGTCTTTAGCACTTTACAGCCGACAGGACAGCACCGGACAAAAGACGGCCGATCGTTCGGCCGACAATCAGTACGTGTGTACGGGGCTTTAGTTCCAGTGAAGGGAACTCTTAGGGCATCAGCATACCAAGACATTTTAGACAATTTCATGCTCCCAACTTTGTGGGAACAGTTTGGGGATGGCTCCTTCCTGTTCCAACATGACTGCACACCAGTGCATAAAGCAAGGTCCATAAAGACATGGATGAGTGAGTTTGGGGTGGAGGAACTTGACTGGCCTGCACAGAGTCCTGACCTAAACCTGATAGCCAGGCCTTCTTTCCAAAATCTTGTGGGAAGCCTTTGTAGAAGAGTGGAAAAGGATTGGGGGGGGGGGGGTGACTCTACTCAAGATGGGAAGTTCCACTTTTTCTCTTCCTCCCCAACACTTCTGGAGTTTTTTTGGCGGGAATGGGTACCTATTTCTAACAGGTCCACTTATGCTTGGTGATCTAAGTGGAGGTTTGGCTCCTTCTCCTGCCCGCAAGCCTCTGGGACACATTATAGGTGCCAGGAGGCTGCGGGTCCATTCACAAAGTACAGCACAATTCACGCATGCACAGTGGAGAGCAAGCTTTGAAGCCGCAGGTGGTCACACCTGGTTTCCCACACTAGACCGGCCCAGGTGAGGACAGTGTTGGATCCCTGGACTGGTAAGTGCATGTCAGCAGCTACAGTATTTTTTTAGAACGAAGATCCTCTTTAACCACTTGCCAACCGCCGCAAGTAGATATACTGCGGCGGTCAGCCCCGGCCAGGCAGAGTGACGTATATATACGTCACTAGCCTGTGACCGGCTCGTGAGCCAATAGCGGGCGAGCTCGTGCTCGCTGAGGCGCGCACCCGCCCCGGCTCGTTCACTGAGGAGTCCGCACGTGTGACCGGCGGACCCCGATGTCCGCCGGTCACACTACGATCGTCGGTAGAGAGGGAGAAAGACGGACGGCTTATGTAAACAAGCCGCCTGTCATTCTCCCCTGTGTAAAAATGGAGATCAGACGGTTCTACTATGTAGGACCGTTGATCTCTGTTTTTACAATAGTAGACCTGTCCCATCACAATTAGAATCATGTCCCTAGGACACACTTAACCCCTCCCTCTCCAATACAGTTAACCCCTTCCCTCCCAGTGTCATTTTTACAGTAACAGTGCATATGTATAGCACTGATTACTGCAGTAATGTCACTGGTAACCCCAAAAGTGTCAAAAATGTCAGTCAAGCGTCCGATCTGTCCGCCGCAATGTCGCAGTCCCGTAAAAAAAATCGAAGATAGCCGAAATTACTCGTTAAAAAAAAAAAACCACCAAAAATGACAAAAATATTTCCCTTTGTTAGTAAACGCGATAACTTTTGCGCAAACCAATCAAAATACGCTTTTTGCGATTTTTTTTACCAAACATAGGTAGCAGAAAACAAATTGGACGAAAATGTTAAAAAATTTAGATTTTTACATTTTTTTGGGGGGAATTTCATATAAAAAAATGTGAAAAATATTGTTATTTTTGCAAAATTGACGCTCTTTTTTTGTTTATAGCGCATGATCAAAAAATCGCACAGGTGATCAAATACCACCAAAAGAAAGCTCTGTTTGTGGGAAAAAAAGGACGTGAAATTCGTTTAGGTACAGCGTTGCACGACCGCGCAATTGTCCGTTAAAGTCACGCAGTAAAAAATCGCAAAAAACCCCCTGGTCAGGAAGGGGGTAAAATCTTCCGGGGCTTAAGTGGTTAATGCCCACAGTTTGTCCAACAAGCTCAGAAAGGTGTGATGGTAAGGGCCCTTTCACACGGGCTTTCCGTATGTCCGCAAATCATCCTATTTTTTTGCAGATGATTTGCGGACATAATGTAAGTCTATGGCATTGCGGATGTCAGCGGAATACCATCCGCTGACATCCGATTTCCTTCCTTTCAGTTCTGTTCCGTTTTTTCGAACGGAACAGAACCCTATTTTTGTTCCGATCAAAAAACGTAAAGGAAGGAAAATCGGATGTCAGCGGTGTCATCCGCTGACATCCGCAATGCCCATAGACTTGCATTAGGTCCGCATATCATCCGCAAACGGATGGGATGATATGCGGACCTACAGAGCGGATGACAGAAATGTCATCCGCTCCGTGAAAAAAAAAAAGGAACGCAGCGGACCTTTCACACGGAAAGCCCGTGTGAAAGAGCCCTAAGGTGTCCACACACGTTTTGTTCTACAGTATAGCTCAAATTCAGTCAGCGTTTCTCAACCTTGTTTCGGTCAAAGCACCCTTTAAAACTATGGACAATCTCGAGGCACCCTCCAAAATTATGGACAGTCCTTAGGCACCCCATTCTAAAATGTAAAAACTATTCTAATAGTTTTACATAATACAGCAATATCAGTACACGTAGGACACCCAACGTTTATTCTTCCAAAGCATATACACTTTTGCAAACTGGTATTGACTAGTATTCCAGTGTTTCTCTTCTCCCTCAGTTTTACCTGAAACTTCATTTATAACATTTGCTTCATGTGTTTTTTTTGGGGATTCTTGGTTAATATCCTGTCTCTATCATTTAAAATATATCTATGATAACAATTATAGACCCTTCATTTCTTTGTAAGTGGGCAAACTTACAAAATCTGCAGGGGATCAAATAATTATTTTCTCCACTGTAGCTAATGAGACCCCAAAGCTGATGGAGAGAGGTAAGGGAGGAGCAAACAAGGATGATATGCAGGTGACTGACATCCTCATCATTTGATGATGTCATTGGTCGTTATGAGGTTGGCAGCTAGAAAGCTGTAATGGTGCACAATGGAAACTTGTGGCTTTGTGTAACTAAAAGGCAGGTTTCATCTACCCATCGGCTTGTATACAATTTTGGGGCAATTTTTAGGCATTTTACCAAGGCACCCCTGAAGACACCTCAAGGCACCCTGGTTGTAAAGGCTGGTCTATGCACTGTCTGGCACTGCTACAGATATATTACTTTCTAGGATACAATGATGCAAACACCATAAAAAAATAAATAAACAAATACTTCCAAAGCTATTATCATGGGTGGTAAGATCTGTTAAAATATCCAGGAATAAACATCAAACAAAAATAAAGAAAAGATGAACAAATAAAGGATTCAAAACAAGCAGATAAAATATAATCTAGATTTTAAAGCTGGTTCAGGTGCGGGATTTGTAAACTCATCATCTTGTGTATCTTTGTGTCTGACTCAAACGCATTGTTTACCTTATCTGTCTATTCCCATGGGGTTTTGTTCTGTTATAAAGTGTGGCTGACTCAGACGTTGCGTGTGGGGAAATTTTTCATAGCAGATAACAAAGCACAGGTAAAACAAATGGTATCATAACAAGCTCATCTGACAGTCACTTAGTTTACTTTGAATCTTGCTTGGTGTGCTTTGTGTATTTCTTCCAGATCTGAGCAGCAATCCAGAATGAGAGCTTCCTGTAATAAAGACCAGTCACTGCTGCCCTCTCTCCTTGTGCAGGGTGACTCGTCTTGTCTCCGCCCCCTCCTGTAATAAAGACCGGTCACTGCTGCCCTCTCTCCTTGTGCAGGGTGACTCGTCTTGTCTCCTCCCTCTTCTGTAATAAAGACTGCTCACTGCCACTCTCTCTCCTTGTGCAAGGTGACTGGTCTGGTCTACGCCGCCTCCTGTAATAAAGACCGCTCACTGCCACTCTCTCTCCTTGTGCAGGGTGACTGGTCTTGTCTCTGCCCTCTCCTGTAATAAAGACCGCTCACTGCTGCTCTCTCTCCTTGTGCAGGGTGACTGGTCTGGTCTACGCCGCCTCCTGTAATAAAGACCGCTCACTGCCACTCTCTCTCCTTGTGCAAGGTGACTGGTCTTGTCTCCGACTTCTTCTGTAATAAAGACTGCTCACTGCTGCCCTCTCTCCTTGTGCAGGGTGACTGGTCTTGTCTCCACCCCCTCCTGTAATAAAGGCCGGTCACTTCTGCCCTCTCTCCTTGTGCAGGGTGACTGGTCTGGTCTCCTCCCTCTTCTGTAATAAAGACTGCTCACTGCCACTCTCTCTCCTTGTGCAGGGTGACTGGTCTGGTCTATGCCACCTCCTGTAATAAAGACCAACCACTGCTGCTCTCTCTCCTTGTGCAGGGTGACTGGTCTTGTCTACGTCCCCTCCTGTAATAAAGACTGCTCACTGCTGCTCACTCTCCTTGTATAGGGTGGCTGGTCTTGTCTCTGTCCCCTCCTGTAATAAAGACTGCTCACTGCTGCTCTCTCTCCTTGTGCAGGGCGACTGGTCTTGTCTCCGTTCCCTGCTGTAATAAAGACTGCTTACTGCTGCCCTCTCTCCTTGTGCAGGGTGGCTGGTCTTGTCTCCGTCCCCTCCTGTAATAAAGACCGCTCACTGCTGCTCTCTCTCCTTGTGCAGGGTGGCTGGTCTTCTCTCCATCCCCTCCTGTAATAAAGACTGCTTACTGCTGCCCTCTCTCCTTGTGCAGGGTGGCTGGTCTTGTCTCTGCCCCTTCTGTACTTTTTAGCAGACATGTAGGCAGGTTGCCTAGAGAATTGTCAGTTTACCAGGGATCCTCAAACTACGGCCCTCCAGCTGTTGCAGAACTACACATCCCATTAGGCATTGTAAAACTCTGACATTCACAGACATGACTAGGCATAATGGAAATTGTAGTTCCTGAACAACAGGAGGGCAATAGTTTGAAGACCCCTGGTTTAGAGAGTTGCTGGCCTAGGCTGAAGGGAAAGAGTTAACTTATGTGGTGCTGTTCCCATGCTTTTTGGACCCAACCTGCCCACCTGTGATATAAATAAGGGGGAAGGCAGGGTTCGGGCCATTTTTCCAGCGGCCTGCTCAAAAGAGTTGGAGTGATTACTGTGGAAGGGGACTGCTGTACTTTGCAGTCTGTCGGAGGCACCGGGAGCCCAGGGATCTTCCAAGCCTTGGAAAGCCCCAAAGAATGGACTACTAGCTTTTGGGATGCATGCACAGCCTGCCTAGTAGAGATATTCAGGGACATGTTCAAGTTATTGTTTATGTTGAACTGTACTGCTAAGACCTAAAGTAAAGTTGCATCAACCGGTCTGAAGTTCTTTAACCACTTCTGGACTGGAAGGATTTGCCCCCTTAATGACCAGGCCATTTTTTGCGATTCGGCACTGCGTCACTTTAACTGAACATTTTGCGGTCGTGCAACGCAACAACGTGCATCCAACATCAGTGCCTGACCTCACAAATGCACTTCTGGAAGAATGGTCAAACATTCCCATAAACACACTCCTAAACCTTGTGTAAAGCCACCCCAGAAGAGTTGAAGGTGTTAAAGCTGCAAAGGGTGGGCAAACTCAATATTGAACCCTACGGACTAAGACTGGGATGCCAATAAAGTTTATGTGTGTATAAAGGCAGGCGTCCCAATACTTTTGGTAATATAGTTGTACCAGAGTCTCTTGCTGTGGGGCTTAATGCCCAATGTGCATGAGGTCTAACAGGTTGCGATGCCCGACTCCTCTTATTTTCTTCTGTCTGTTATGCTGAAACTCTACTCCAGAGTTTCTTATATGCTGGAAGAAGCAGCCAAATTCTGCAAGCCAGCTTGGCAGTTTGTTTAGTTAGATTACACCCAGGGCGCTCCTCCCTATACTCTGCTACCCTTGCACACATAGACTGAGTCAGCAAGGCAGACTCTCTAGGCCAAACACATGACTGTCCCTGGCACAGAACTAAGGATTTCACTAGCATGGAGGAACATTAAAAAGCCTCCTGCGTTATCTGCCATAGTGCAGATCAAAAATGAAGATAGCTGAAAAGAAGGAAGTATCCTTTACAAGTTACAGCTGGGGGGGCAAGGTTATTTTTTTCTGCTGAACGGTGCAGTGCCCGTGGCAGCCCCCCATCACAGTAGGAGAGTCATTATATCACATTGTCCCTGGCATAGTGTATTCAGCATCTGCTGCTGCATGCAGGGGGGCGGGCAGGCTTGCTGCTTTGCATTTTCAGGGTAACAGCTGCTCTGTATAATTGGAGGAGGCTGATCACCGCAAAATGCTGGCAACACGTGCCCCCCCCCCCCCGGCTACTAATACCCAGGCTCCATCACCCCTGGGGAATTCGTCATCCCATTCTATTCCTCACCCACACCCCATTAAACTTGGAAATGAAATTCTCCTTCCATAAAAAGTTAATTATCTTTGTGTCTGAGGTTTCTATAGAGTTTGACTCCGGCGCACACCCTCCCCTCTTTGTGTCAGTGGTACAGCCTTAGAAACAAAAAAAAAAAAAAAAAAACATTAAAAAAAAAAAAAGGATATTTAATCAGATCCAGCTCATGTACCAAGGGAGGGAGGTGTCAGGTTTGATAAATATTCACATTGAAATTCTGCCCTCCAGACATGAACAGACCCACAGATATCACCCTCCAAGGACAAGATGCGGCTGTATACCTTCTAAATGCACTCAGGGAACTTCCTATAGGACAATTATTGTAAAGATGTCTTGCAGAATGCTGACTCTGCAACCTACAGGTAAATGCATATAAAAATAACAATAACACACTTACACATAGATTAATCATACTGAAAGAGCAGCGTACATTTCACAAGCTGTACAAACCTCTACAGCTAAAAATCTTTGTAAGGGCCATGGAAAGGGTCCTTCCACTCACGTTTCAGCAATATTGACGTTATCTGCATGGAGTTTGCATGATCTCCCTTTGTGGGTTTGTGTGGAATTCCTTCCATACTCCAAAGACATGTTGGTGGGTTAACCGGAAGGATTTGCCCCCTTAATGACCAGGCCATTTTTTGCGATACGGCACTGCGTTACTTTAACTGACAATTGCGTGGTCGTGCGACGCTGTTCCCAAATAAAATTGATGTCCTTTTCCTGCAAATAGAGCTTTCTTTTGGTGGTATTTGATCACATTTGCCCTTTTTTTAATTTTTGCACTATAAACAAAAAAACTGCGACAAAACAAAAAAACCGCGACAATTCTGAAAAAAAAAAAATATATATACTTTTTACTTTCTGCTATATAACATTCCCAATAAAAAAAAATAAAAATCAAATTGTATCATCATTTTAGGCCAATATGTATTCTGCTACATATTTTGGTAAAAAAAAATCCCAATAAGTGTATATTGATTGTTTTGCGCAAAAGTTATCTCGTCTACAAACTATGGGATAGATTTATGTCATTTTTATTTATTTTTTTATTTGGTAATGTTGGCGATCAGCGATTTTTAGTGGGACTGCGACATTGTGGCGGACAGATCGGACTCCTAACTGACATTTTTGGCACTTTTGGGGGGGACCAGTGACATTACTACAGTAATCAGTGCTAAAAATATGCAGTTACTGTACTAAGTTACTTCTGGCAGAGAAGGGGTTAACACCAGGGGCAATCAAAGGGTTACATGTGTCCCTAGGGGGTGCTTTCTACCTGTGTGGGGGTTGTATTTACTGAATGAACAGAGACCTATGTTCCTAAATAAGAGGAACATGGGATCCCTGTGTTCATTACTGACAGAACAGCGGTCTGCCGTGTTTACATCTTCAGACCGCTGTTCTGTCTCCACAGGGAGCGATCGCGGGTGCCGGCGGCAATCACGGCCGCTGGACCTGCCGCTTAGCTCCCCCTGTGGCAAATAGGCGTGCACAATAGCGGTCCCGCGAAGTGACGTACAGTTATGCCGTTTCGTGCGACAGAGCCGTCGTGCCGCAGTATATGTACTGCTGGCGGTCAGCAAGTGGTAAAATGTAACAATGAATGCAATCAGCGGAAATATAAAGATAAATCGGATACCAGCTAAACACTTATAAAGGATATTAACAACACCTAAAACATAAGTCAAAATATAGAGAAGTGCATTGCAAAAAAAAAAGTTCCATATAAAAAAAAAACGAAAGTCTGTATATCCAATGGGATGAACCACAAAGCCCAGACAGCAACAGCAAAGAGCGTCCCCATGTTAAAACAGATCCAGAAACACAGGTAATGCGTGACAATCCCTCCATCTCCAAGAAGTCAACAACGTGTGTCCCTTTAAGGGTAAAGTATGTCAGAAATGCAGGTCCAGATCTTCAAACAATCCCCCAGAAACATGTGGATAAATAAAAAGATCCAAGTGCTCTCTGTTAAAACAACTCAGGCTTTATTGCATATAACGTTCCTACTTGCATTTAAGACAATCAAATCAGGCACATAGAAACAGGACGGTGTACTGTGTACTCTCCATCTCACAGGATGGCAGTGGTTGACGTCATCCAAATGTAGCTCCTCCCCCCATACGGGTTACGCCCAATGGGACTTCGTCAGTGCTGAGGGACATGCGCTGTTGACTTCCTGTTAGCTCAGGGGTCCATTAATTAAGGTGAGCGAGCAAACATCTTGGAGGTGGAGGGATTGTCACGCATTACCTGTGTTTCTGGATCTGTTTTAACACGTGGATGCTCTTTGCTGTTGCTGTTTGGGCTTTGTGGTTCATCCCATTGGATAAATAGACTTTAGTTTACTTTATATGGACCGCTACCGCTTTAAGGACCAGGCCTATTTCTGACATTTGTTGTTTACAAGTTAAAATCAGTATTTTTTTGCTAGAAAATTACTTAGAACCCCCAAACATTGTATATATTTTTCTTTTTATCAGAGACCCTAGAAAATAAAATGGAGATCATTGCAATACTTTATGTCACAATTAAAAAATAAGAAGACAGTAAAATAAGCCCAGATTTTTTGGATAATGTGAAAGATTATGTTACCCTAAGGAAATTGATACCTAACTACAGTACTTAAATATCACCATAGGCGACACTTTTTTACAGGTTACAGAGGAGTTGGCGTGACTTGCGTATCCATTCGCTTCTGCACGCAAGCTCGGAGGGAATCCGCCGCTGGGACCACTTTTAACAGATTCCAAATCGCCTGCTGTGTAAAAAAATGCTGGGGTTATGGCAGCTAGCTGCTGCCATAACCCCGGTATTTGACGTCAAATTACTGACGTGAATACACGGTGGGCGGTCCCCAAGTGGTTAACTGACAATTGCTCGGTCGTGTGACGCTGTACCCAAATACAATTTGTGTCCTTTTCCCACAAATAGAGCTTTCTTTTGGTGGTATCTGATCACCTCTGTGGTTTGAATTTGTTGCGCTATAAACAAAAAAAAAGCTACAATTAAAAAAAAAAAAGAAGAAACGAAACAAGGGCGCCAGGTCAGAGTAGTGTTTGAATTAAAAACAAATTTATTGCAATGCACTTACATTTAAGAGAATCAACATCAGCATTCAGGTGAAAAGCATGGATTCCCAACGATAGGTGCCGAGGGGTGGTTGGGACCTGAATGCTGATGTTGATTCTCTTAAATGTAAGTGCATTGCAATAAATTTGTTTTTAATTCAAACACTACTCTGACCTGGCGCCCTTGTTTTGTTTATTCTGCATGTCTGGATTGTTTTTTACAAAAAAAAAGAATATTTCTTATTTTCTGCTATAAAACACATAAAAAAAAAATAAATAAATGGAAAAAATCTAATTTCTTCATAAATTTAGGCCAATATGTATTATATATGTATATATATATACAATATGTATTGTATATGCTAAATATTTTTGGTAAAAAAAAATATCCCAATAAGCGTATATTGATTGGTTTGCGCAAAAGTTATAGCGTCTACAAACTACGGGATATATATATATTTTTTTACTGGTAATGGTGGCGTAGCCATTACATCAGCAGATCGCAGTTCTGTCTCTCTGCCTGATGATGGGCGGGTGCCAGGGGACACTGGGTACCCGGCATCCGATCTGTGAAATCACAGTGGAAGAAAGCTGCCAGTGGCGGCGCATGTGCGCCCCCTAACCGGAGGTGTCGGATCACGTATATATACATATATCTGGTGAACAGGTGCCATCCTGTAGTAGTAAAACAGCTATAGGGCGGTCCTAAAGTGGTTAATTGGCCCTTTTTCAAATTACCCATACTATGCATGCAAGAGTATGCGTGTATGTACAGTATGTATGCATGCATTAGAAGGAGATAGGGACCTTCGAGTGTAAGCTTCTTGACAGGAATAGACTGATGTGAATGTACAATATGTAAACATGTAAATTGTCGGCAACTTATAACTACCTGTGTTATCCACTTATCAAGCGCCTCACGTAGAGTATGGCGGCAGAGCGGCTCTCCTGCACTGGCTCAAGTATCTGATACGTGATCCAGCTGTTCGGGGTAGGGGGTGCGTGCACACACGCCTCCCGCCCCGACTGTGCTATGATTATTCACAGCAAAAGCTGATCAGCGGGTCCCGGCCAATGATTGCTAGACAGGACCCATTGATCAGCAAAGAGGATGACAGGACAGAGCTCTGTGACTGTAAACAACACAGGGCTCTGTCCTGACAGCGGGGATGTGCCGGCTTGTGTTTCTCTGCAGAGCAGGGAGTAAAAACCAGCACATCCCTTAGTAATAACAGCACTCAGTGAAAACACCAAGCACTGTTAGGCACACAGTTAACCCTTTGATTGCCCCTAGATGTTAACCCACCAGTGTCATAAGTACAGTGTCAGGGTATATTATTAGCATTGATCACTGTATTAGTGTCATTGGTTCTCACAAAGTATCAGTTAGTATCAGATTGCCTGCCATACAATCACAGTCCTGCTATCAGTCACTGATCGCTGCCATTACTAGTATAAAAATAAATAAAAATTCCAGTATATCCCAACGATTATAGACGCTATAACTTTTGCCCAAATCAATCAATATATACTTATTGGGATTTTTTACCAGAACTATGTAGCAGAATACATTTTGGCCAAAATTTTTAAAGAAATTTGATTTTTTTTTACATTTAAAAAAAAAAAATATTATTGGATATGTTTTGTGGCAAAAAATATGTTTCTTTTTAATTTTTGGTCCCTTTTCACTTATATAATAAAAAATAAAAAAAACCCAGTGTTGATCTAACACCACCAAAAGAAAACTCTATTTGTGTGAAAAAAAAAAAATTATATAAAATTTAATTTGGGTACAGCGTTGCATGACCGCGCAATTGTCAGTTAATGTAGCACAGTGCCACTAGCAAAAAATGCCCTGGTCCTGAAGGGGGCTAAAATCTTCCAGAGGTCAAGTGGATAAATAAGTAATAAATAATATATGCAGTTTGCACTTTTAGTCCCCGTTCACACTGGGGCGACCTGTGAGGCGACCGCCATAGACTTCAATGTTATGAAGTCCGTGGCGGCCGCTCTGAGGCCGCGGCGCGCTGCTCGCACCGCGACCTCCGAGGTCGCGGTGCGAAGTAGCGTCGCTGCTATGTGAACGGGGCCTATAAGTCCTGTATAATAATAGTAAATAAACAAAATCCCAGGTGCAGTAACTAATATCAGTCTGTAGGAGTGCTATTTAAGAACATAAGTGTAACCGTATTTCAGTATTCCCTACGCACAGCATCACAGCACCACCTACTGTACAAGAATTGGTACTGCCTACCTTTAAATACAGGAACCCTAAACAAATAGAGCAGGGATATGCAAACTGTGGTCCCTTCAGCTGTTGCAAAACTACAAATCCCATCAAGCTTCTGCCTCTGGGTGTCATGCTTGTGGCTGTCAGAGTCTTGCTATGCTTCATGGGACTTGTAGTTCTGCAACATCTGGAGGGCCACAGTTTGCATATCCATGAAAAAGAGGTATGGAGGCTCTCACTCCTAACCATTCCTCCTCAAAATGCACTCTAGAAATGGGTCTAGGTTGCACTATAAGTTTATGATTTGTGATCTTTTGTCTTACACCATGTTGTTATCCGTACTGTGTGATCAGACTTTATGTCGCTTTCTTACAGCTAATTTGTATTGTTGTTGTCGTTTATTTTTTTCATGGCATACCTTTAAATAAAGAATAAAAAAAATGCATTCTAGATTGTAGTTAGGGGTATCAGAGTAAAGGGGGCTGAATACAAATACACGTCACACTTTTCACATATTTATTTGTGGCAATCTCACTCAGGACAGGGGCTTTTGGAGGGGACTGCAGACTAGCCTCTTGCCTTCTGACTATGGGCCCTGGCTTGTGAGTGAACACTGCTCTTTGTGGGGTGTATGCTGGGGGGGACCCTTGCAGTAATGTTACTTTGGCTTCAAGTCCACATCTCCCCAAGAAACACAGACTCTGGGCCTAGGATCCATGTGAAAGGCCTAGCTGCCTATTACCAATAGGGGACTGCTCCGCACAGTCAGACTCATGGCAGATGCTAATGTCATCAACTCAACCACCTGTCTTCCACACATTGATGATTGTTGAGATTAACTCACCTATTGTCCACTGTGGGGATCTGTCTACACTTAGTAATGTGTGATGTACTGAGCTCAATGACGGCAAGTCTGCTAGTTAATTAGCTCAAGTTAATTAAATCACTTAAATCTATTAGTTGCTAGTGGGAAAGTAGAATACTGTTTGTGTTGGTTGTTCCTTAGATATGTTAATTTTATTTCTGTATACAATTTCATCTGCATAGGATAATGTAATCAGGCATCTGACCTGGTGGGGTATATATTTGGTGTGAATAAGTTCAATAAATGTTCCACATCTTATACAAGCTATTCTCGGCTAGTTTTGTATGGGAGCGGCTAGAATATCTGATATCTATGTTCAAGACTGAAGGAAGCCGTATTCTGAGCACAAGCACATTGTGGGGTCGCAGTTCCGTTACATTATTTGTAAAAAAAATTGAAAACCATTTATCATTTTCCTTCCACTTAATGATTATGTTCCACTTTGTGTTGGTCTATCACATAAAATCCTAATAAAATATATATTTTGTTTAGGGATGCACCAATCCGACTTTTTTGATCCCGATCTTTTGCTTTGTGAAATCGCCGATCCCGAGTCCGATCCAGAAGTACTGTTTTGTGAGATTATAACAAAATAATACTTCCGGATCGGTATCGGCAGATACCTTATAACATTGTGCATTCAAAATCTAAAATGTCATGGGTTTAGTCTTTGGCAGGCGGAACGAAAAGATACATTGTAATCATTGTATTTACTTAACTGGGAGAGTTGAAAGGCATTTGCAGGAGGCTCTTTTTTTTTTCTTTGACAGCTGTTCTCTGCTCCCTCGCAAGCTATAAAGAGCAAAACCGAATCGGCCCGTGGATCTGTTAATTTTCCCACTCCTCGATCCAGGTATTTTGCCGTATCGTGGCCGATATCCAAACCGAATATCGGATAGGTGCATCCCTAATTTTGTTGTAACATGACAAAATGTGGAAAATTTCAAGGGGTATAAATACTTTTTCAAGGCACTGTACATATAATTGTACAGTTCAAGTTTGGTTAGGTGACAACTGTTTCACCTAATTTAAAAATAACATTAGAAGACAACATATGCTGAAACATTCTACGTTCCAAAAAGACTCACCAACATTCGCCACCATCTGCAATGGGAATGCTACTACCCTGTCCATCTAAGTCCACATACGCTGTACAATGGATGCACATTTCCTTATATATTTGCTATCCATACAGAATTTCCCCCCATCTTCTCCTATTATATTTGCTAATATTTGCCCATATAATGTGCACTTGGCAGCGTTTGCCCTCTATAACATACTTTATCATCCTAGAAAATGCTACCTGAATCTGATAAAATCCAAGGTGATGAACTTGTCCAGATATTTTGGGCTCCTGCTCATTTTTATTTTTTATATGGTGCATAAGTTTGTAAAAATAACTACCTATACCTTTGTATCTTCTTAACTGAAGCCTAAATTTGATTCACTATGTGGGCATGGGTGGTGAAATGTATCAGTACTCAATAAAAACAGACATGTAAGCTGTAAATAAGGATGTTAAAAAAAACAACAATCTGTAAAAGAATTTGTTTGGGTCTTTGAATAACGATATATGACTTTCTATTTCACCATTAAAGGGTAACTCCACTTTCATGGGAAACAAAAATAGCAAATAAAAAAAAGTAATATAGTGTATAAAATTGATACGCAAGTCATAATTTAATTGAATGTTATTAAAAGCTACATTTCCTTTTGAATTTGCAGCTCTGTAAAATGCAATATGGCGACCCAGAGGCATTCTGTATACAGATGGTGTACAGAACACCCCCTTAGAAATTTAATTTCCTGCTTGTGTGATTGGTTTATTGATTTTCCCAGAAGTCTGCACTAAGATACAAGTCAGATTTTGGGCATCCCCTGTAAAAACAAAATACATTTTTTGGTGAGATACTCCCAAAGAGAAATCATGTCTAAATGGATGCAGATCCTTTCCTCATTAGAACCCTGCAAGTGCAGCTGCTGATTGATAATGATCAAATCACTCCTATACAGATTGACTTTGCACATGGACACAGACAAACAGCTATTTCTTAAGACCCTTGTCACATGATTGGACCAATCGGGTCTGCCTGTCCATCTTTCAGGTGGACCTGATCGGGCCACCAATTGTCCTTTATGGGGAGGTGGATGTCAGTGGACATGTGCATCCAATCTGACAAGATCCGCTAAAAACAGACGTATGGCGATACATTCGCCATCCATCCAGCGGGTCGGATCAGATGAAAACGGACAGGCGGTCCATTTTAATCTGATCTCCCCATAGAGGAGAGCGGGACTCTAATAGGTCCGTCTCTGCACAGTGAGCAGACCAATCCCCGCTGAGCAAGCAAGGTCCGTCAAAATGGATCCGCCCTGTGTGGTCAAAATGGATCCGCCCTGTGTGAAAGGGGCCATAGATTACCAAAAGGTAGGAGTCTGCAACAAAGCTTTTTTGCTGTAGCGTTTTTCAGGATTTTTTAGCAAAACTATACTCCCACAATAGCTTATGGCTCAAAAACGTTAATATACGCAGAATAGCCTCGATGTTTGGTGTTTTTTTAGTTTTTATCAGAGTTAGAGCATTTTTACAGCTGAAAAACGCCTCCTAAAACCCACTAGTTCTGGGGGGGTTTTTTACAGCCAGAAAACACCCCTGACAAAATCTGTTGATAAGAGCCTATGTGTGCATGGACACATAGGATAACATGCTGGGGAGTTTAAAAAAAGGAGAAAAAAGGTCTGACGCCAAAAATAGCAGCTGTAAAAACGTCCAGTATGCATGAAGCCTGATAATAGCTTAAAAAAGCTGAAAAATGTGGCTTTTTGGCGTTTATAAATGTTTTGGAGCTATAAGCTTTTGTGGGAGTATAGTTACATAGTTATATAGTTAGTAAGGTTGAAAAAAGACATCAGTCCATCCATTTCAACCTATGATGTGTGTGTGTTTGCCGTTAACCGTACATTGTATACCCCTGTATGTTGTACATTGTATACCCCTGTATGTTGTGGTCTTTAAGGTACCCATCTAATAGTTTTTTGAAACTATCGATGCTCCCTGCTGATACGACTGTTTGCGGAAGAGAATTCCACATCCTTACTGCTCTGACAGTAAAGAACCCCTTATGTACTTTAAGGTTAAACCGCTTTTCCTCTAGTTTTAGTGAGTGGCCACGTGTCTTATTGTATTCCCTTTCTCTGAATAGTTTGTTCCTTATGCTAGGGTCGCCAGTACAGTATTTGTACATTGATATCATATCCCCCCTGAATCGTCTCTTCTCCAGAGAGAATAAGTTCAGTGCTTGTAGTCTTTCCTCATAGCTGATGTCCTCCATTCACCTAATTATTTTTGTTGCCCTTCTCTGGACTTTCTCCAATTCCAGCACATCCTTCCTGAGGACCGGTGCCCAGAACTGGACAGCATACTCCAGATGTGACCGGACCAGAGTCTTGTAGAGTGGGAGAATAATCTCTTTATTTCCGGAGTGAATCCCCTTTTTTATACATCCCAGTATTCTGTTGGCTTTGCTTGCAGCGGCTTGGCATTGCATGCCACTGCCAAGCCTGTTGTCTACCAGTAACCCCAGGTCCTTTTCCATCTTAGATTCACCCAGAGGTTCCCCCCCTAGTGAGTAGCTTGCTTTCTGGTTTCTGGCACCCAAGTGAATTACTTTACATTTTTCAACATTAAACCTCATCTGGCATGTAGTTGCCCACCCCGTTATTTTGTTCAGGTCCGCTTGTAAGGTTTCCACATCCTGCATAGAAGATATTGGCATGCTTAGTTTAGTATCATCCGCAAATACTGAGATTTTACTAGATATCCCCTCCTCTAGATCATTTATGAATAAATTAAACAGGATTGGCCCCAGGACAGAACCCTGGGGGACCCCACTTTCCACACCCGCCCAATCCGAGTACTCCCCATTAATCACCACCCTCTGGACTCTCCCCTGGAGCCAGTTCTCTATCCAGGTACTCACCCTATGGTCCATACCTACCTTCCTTAGTTTGCACAGTAATCGTTTGTGGGGAACGGTGTCAAAGGCCTTTGCGAAGTCCAGATACACCACATCCACAGGCTTACCTTTATCTAGGTGGCAGCTCATGTCATCATAGAAGGTTAATAGATTGGTTTTGCTGAAAAAAAAGCTAAAAAAACGCTACAGCTGAAAAAAGCTAAAAAACGCTTCTGCAAAAAAGCTAAAAGACTCCTTCTACAGCTACAGCTTTCTACTGACGTTGATAACCTCCAGTGTGCATGAGGCCTTAACCTTCGCTGGATAACAAGAGGCTGGATACTGCTGAATTAGACACAATAGGGAGAGGGCTATTCAAAAAGCAGACATAACCACAAGGAGAACTGCGGGCATATTTGGACATGTTGATTCCGGAGCTGATCTTTTTACGTTTTATGCAATAGTAATATAGACACGCTGAAAGTGTTAGTGATGTGAGTGTGTTCCCTCTGGGAATATAATCCATTCATACAGTATACACTGTGGATATGACGCGGGCACATTCACTATGGAAATAATGATGACGTTATCACCGCAGGACAGATATGGGCATACTGTATATTCTCCTGCAATAATCATTGTGTTGATGTCGGTTCAGTATATTTCTCAGTGATAATGATGCTCCCTCTTCGAAAATCTCTTGCAATCGTTTTAAAGTATGCTGATGTCCTGAATTGTTATGAAGTAAAACTAAGAGTGCAATCATGCTGGGCTTGGTTGAACTGAACTGTGCTCTAGTTCAACTGTCCCCCCCCTCACCCACTGGTGTGCCCTCACACCGGGCTATCCAGGCACACTTACATCATCACCTCTGCCAATCTGACCACGGTGATCCTTTCTTCTGTGCTCAGTGATCCATGGAGAGTCCTGTGTCCAGGCACAGCTTGCACTTACATTGGAGCAAACTGTACTGGACCAAAAGTGAACCTTTTCCAAGTAGTCTGGGGCACGGTATGCTTAAACTGTTCCTAAACCCAGGACTCTGCAGTCACTATATCTGGTCTCCCACAGTACACAGAACATGGAAATGCAATTATTTTAGTAAATATAAACTGCTAAATACTTTTTCTCATCAGCAGTACATAGCAGTCTTGTGACTTCTATTAAAGCTTGTAGGAGGATTTTTCATTTTGCTCTGACTGTCCTAGGAGGCTGCAGGACCCCTGACACTCTGTCTGTACGGTGCTGATTGGCCCTGTTCCAATCCCATGCACCCTCCCAAAAAAAAAAAAAAAACCTCTCTAGCAATAAACACCAAACTGAGCATGTGCAGCATGCCTCCAAGGCTCTGTTCTATTAGGAGATGGAAATAGAAGGGGAGGATCAGAGAAGACAGGATCAATCACGCTTTTTTTACACAATCCAGGGGATTAACCCCTTAGGTTCCACGGTGAGTATAACAAGAATGCTTTACTGCATATACAGACTTATTTTACTGTTGTGGGTTTAGTAATACTAACTTTTCCCAGGCTTGGCTCAGAGCAATCACAATTCAACCACCAGACCAAAAAGGTGAACTATGTCCGATACGGTTAAAACCGCCAGTATGAGTGCACAGGGCAACAAAAACTCACCTGTTAAAGAGGAAGTAAACTTCAATACATGTCTTTTACCTATAAGGTAAAGCTATAATAAGGCTTACTTATAGGTGGTGTAGGTATCTCCTAAACGGGCACCGTTTAGGAGATATTTACATTACATGCAGCCAGTGACATCACTGGTGGAAAAAGCTCTGAAAGAACGGAACGAAAAATCCAGAGCCACCTGACTCTTAAGCTCCATCAGCTTTAATTGCAATAACTGCAGTCTCCCATACTCTCTCAGCTGGCCCAATTCTTTCAGTCCAATGGCCTGGAAATCTCTCCCACATGGAGTGCTGTCTCAAGGATATTGCCTTGGTCTCCAAACAGGATCACATCTCCCTCCTGGCTGCAGAAACTACAACAACTCCACCTGCTACTGCAATAACTCCCATCAAGCTTATACCGCCCCTGCATGTGGGCAGGTTGCGGTGTGATGGGGTGGCCATCACGTCCTTCATGTTCTCTTCCTCATTTGGCACCAAGCAAGGGTCACATGAGAGGCCAGCCCCAGGGTAGGTTCTTCTGGGCTATGCTTGGCACTTTAGATTTGGTTACTTGCGTTACATAAGGGAGTACTTTTACTGGAACAACCGACTGATCTCTAATAAACTTCTCCCGATGTTACTGTACATCCCCACAGTCACTTGTGCATTTAGGAGAGGCACACATAACCCTTGCCCTCTCCACCTATCCAGTGTATCACTGATACCTCACTTCCAGTAACTGTATGGGATCCAACAGGATGAGGGCCTTAGCAGTGCAGATCTGCCCCGGTTGATATGGGAGATGGATCGCTGCTAGAGAAACCTTTGTTACCCTTGGTAACCACTATATCTTCACATTGCATTAACTCTTGTACAATGGCGGTTGGTGCTCCATCGGTATTGGGGCGGCAGACAGACCTGGCCACGGACCCCCCACCCCGTCACTCCGGAGTCCAGTCTACACCATACCCCCCCCCCCCCTCGGGCGACAGTTCACTTACCTTGTTCCTCTGGACTGACAGGCGGCAACGGCTTCCCCCTCAGTCTCCTCCATGTCCCCTCTTGGCGGCTGTCTTCTCCTCCCTCCTCCTCCGCTAATAGGATGCCTTCTCCTTTGGCCAATTGGGAAACAGGTCTCAGGACCCTCTTCCTGATTGGCTGGGAGGAGAATCAGTGTGGCAATAGCAAATATTAATTCGCTATTTTCACACAACTGGGTGGGCACCCTTTTTTTAAGTCTATTAGAGCCTCTGGCTCTAATCACGTGCTTCAAAAAAAAAAAACCTCATTGGAATCCATGCATCCGGCGCCCTGCATGTAGAATAGGGGGCCGGATGCATGGATGGGGGGCGCGGCACCCCTAATGGACGGGCCGCCACTGCTCTTGTACCATTATCTGCATACCACAATGTGCTTAGTGACTTGAGCTGTGAACTATATGTGCAGGTTACTTGCATGAAACCCCTTTAGTAACTTCACACCAGGCAAAGGCAAAGTTTCAAACGCTTTACTTAAATAAGTTAACTTGACGACATATACAGACTACAGTCCAAAATACAGTGCAGCCTTTTCCCTAACATCCCTTGTCCCTAACTTCAGGCTTGTGACAACCCCAGTATATGTGCATAGGAAAGTGTCCATATCTGGTCGAGTCCATGGTGGAAGTATCCCAGATGGGCATATTTAGGATGAAGTCTAGGTCCCAGCAATCCCCCTAGGCAGCGGTCTCAAGGCCTGCTCTCCTCTTGGAATGGCCCCCTTAATAGACCAGATTCCCCCCTGGGCCTCTGTCACTTTTATTGCACACAGGACTGGGGAAGTCGGACCCAGGAAACCCACCAAGAAAAACCCGGGAAACACAATTAACCCCAACCTTCCCAACTGGGGCAGTGTTAACTACCTGCCTACATTCTCACCTGTGCATTCACACAGGCACAGGCTGTCAGCAATTAGCAAAGCCTGGACACCGGATTGAAGGTTCTGTCCCACCCAACACTGTTTGTAACCTTCAATCTCCTGGCCCTGATCCAGAACTACCAAATCCAGTCATATCTCATAATGGAGGTCCTCTAACCCCCATAACTGAAATCTTCCTGCCCCCTTATTAGCTTTTTTACCGTTTTCTGGACTCTCTCCAGTTCAAGCTCATCCTTCCTGAGGACCGGTGACCAGTATGGTATACTTAAGATGTGCCTGAACAAGAGTTTTGTAAAGTGGTAGAATTATAGCCTTATCTCGTGAGTAAATAGCCCCTAATACATGCTAAGGGCTCTTTCACACGGTCCTCCTCCGTAGGCGAATCCGTGTTGCTCAGCGGGGATCGATCCGCTGAGCCGACGGATGACAGCTCCGTCTCTGCTTGCAGAGCGGAGAGGGAGGTGTCTCAGCCCCCGCTGCTCTCTATGGGGGATCGGATGAGAGCGGACCGCCTGTCTGCTCTCATCCGATCCGATCCCTGAACGGATGGAAAAATAGGGTTTCCATCCGTCCAGATTTCACGGACAGGATCGGATATACGGATGGCAGCGGGTGTCAGCGGAGGTGTCTCCGCTGACATCCGCTGCCCCATAGAGCTGCATGGAGGATCCAATCAGATCCGCCTAAAAAACTGACAGGCGGATGTGATCGGATCGCCCGTGTGAAAGAGCCCTTATAGTCTGCTGGCTTTGCTTGTTCCAGCTTGGCATTTCATACTATCATACCCCCCCAACTTTTTCAGATGGGAAGGCGAAACACCTATTAGCAAAAGTAAGTAGCCATAGGACACACACCCTGCCACGCCCCCTTAAAGGAGAATTAAACAAAAATATATATTAGGTAAACCCACAAGGGTTTTTTTTTTTTTACTACTAATATTTCTTTATATTGGCTTTTGAAATTTACAAATGCAACAATTTAGAATTTGGATGAATGGTTTTGCACTTTTTAAAAGATAAATAGTACATTTTATATACAACTATATAGATTAGACCAAAATGAGGAGGAAAGAGTGACAGAGGGACTTAGATCCAAATCAGGGACAGTACCTCTAAATAGTTGGGAGCTATGTACTATTGCAGAGTCTGTCATCCACTAGGATCCCCAAATCCTTTTCTATCGTCGATTACCCCAGAAGTTTTGCCCTTAGCAAGTGATCTACATTCATATTTTCAGCTCTCAAGTGCATTACTTTCCATTTTCCAATATTAAACCTCATCTGCCATATGCAGCTGCTCACCCCTCTATTTTAACAATTCCTGTAAACTTGCTATATTTTATTGTGAAGGTATTGCCCTACTAAAGCCCCGTACACACGTAGCGATTGTCGGCCGTAAATATTCGGCTGACGACCGATCGGCCGATTGTAGGCTTGTTAGTATGATGCTGCCGACAGCCGACAGCGCATTTTCGGCCGAACAGAATCTGTCGTGCAAGCATTAAAATTTTTGTTGGCCAACACCAGAACGGCCGATTGTTCGCCAGTCAGTACAGATTTCGGCCGACAGACAGCAGATTAGCAAGTCTGGGCATGCTCAGAAAATAAAAAAGACAAGGAAAGTTAACCATCACATGACATCACTTCTGCAGTCGGCTGTTGTTGGCCGACAAATTCGTGTGCAGTCTTTTGCAGTTTTCAACAGACACGACAGCCCTGGACAAAAGACGGCCGATCGTTCTGCCGACAATCGATACGTGTGTACGGGGCTTTAGTTTTTTATCATCAGCAAACACTATACCAATCTTTATATTGTTTAAGAACAAATTAAACAGAATTGCGCCCAAGGCATGGGGCCTTGGGGCACCCTGCACACAACTCAAACCATTCACTCTAGCAGCAGAGAAAAAAATGAATTATAAAAGATATATATATAAAATAATATATAAAAAAATATAATACAACCAGTCTTAAACTCAAATAATATGGAGTAGGGTTGCATCAAGATTTTATTCTTATAAAATATGGTTTTAGTACTGAATCTGTAGCAGAACTAGTTTCCTACTTGTTCTGTATTTCTTTTAAACGGAGCAGAGACCTGCAGGCTGCAGTACACATTCTGTTTTATATATAGAGAGAAAGAGAACAGTAAACGTGTCAGTCAATTAACCCTGTACAGAGACAGGGGCACACGCGGGCTGAGCAGGTGCAACCATCTTGCTAAGACACTTGCACAGGACATTTTCCTGTCCTTTTACAGACAGGGACTGCAGATTGTCTGGAGATGTCCGTCAGAGGGTGACCCACACCTGCCTCTGCTGTGACAGCTGCAGATCAAACACATCAATCTGCACTCTCTGAACCTGATTTGCAAAGACTCATGCAACAGCAAAATAATAATAAAAAAAAAAAAAAAAAGATCAAAAGTGCAGCAGGTGCCCAAAACAAGCCAGTCTGAATCCATGTTTCTTATAGATTTTTTTTTAAACTGGATTGGTTGTGTTTTTTTTTTTCTTCCAATTTTTGCTTGCAGTAGTTTTCTATAAACTACAGTATACAGCAGTGAAAGGATTAGAGGATGGAACCACAGCAGGCAGGTGGGACCAAGGCATCTGACACTCACGGAAGTGTCAGATGCTGAAGATTGTGATAGATGTCACACCCTAGAACAGAGTTGTGGTAGGTGACACGAGCCCCCATTGAAGTTGGTATAGTACAGTATCTCACAAAAGTGAGTACACAGACTCTGCAATAGTACATAGCTCCCACAACAAAGTTAAAGGTATATGATTGTTGCCTCAACAAATCCCCAAAGCAGCTCCTTGTTGTAGAAGACATACAGTATCTCACAAAAGTGTGTACACCCCTCACATTTTTGTAAAACATTTATTATATCTTCTCATGTGACAACACTGAAGAAATGAGACTTTGCTACAATGTAAAGTAGTGAGTGTACAGCTTGTAAAACAGTGTAAATTTGCTGTCCCCTCAAAATAACTCAACACACAGCCATTAATGTCTAAACCGCTGGCAGCAAAAGTGAATACACCACTAAATGAAAATGTCAAAATTGGGCCCAAAGTGTCAATATTTTGTGTGGCCTCCATTATTTTCCAGCACTGCCTTAACCCTCTTGGGCATGGAGTTCACCAGAGCTTCACAGGTTGCCACTGGAATCCTCTTCCACTCCTCTATGACGACATCACGGAGCTGGTGGATGTTAGAGACCTTGCGCTCCTCCACCTTCTGTTTAGGGATGCCCCACAGATGCTCAATAGGGTTTAGGTCTGAAAACATGCTTGGCCAGTCCATCACCTTCACCCTCAGCTTCTTTAGCAAGGCAGTGGTCGTCTTGGAGGTGTGTTTGGGGTTGTTATCACGTTGGAATACTGCCCTGCGGCCCAGTCTCCGAAGGGAGGGGATCATGCTTTGCTTCAGTATGTCACAGTACATGTTGGCATTCATGGTTCCCTCAATGAACTGTAGCTCCCCAGTGCCGGCAGCACTCATGCAGCCCCAGACCATGACACTCCCACCACCATGCTTGACTGTAGGCAAGACACACTTGTCTTTGTACTCCTCACCTGGTTGCCGCCACACACGCTTAACACCATCTGAACCAAATAAGTTTATCTTGGTCTCATCAGACCACAGGGCATGGTTCCAGTAATCCATGTCCTTAGTCTGCTTGTCTTCAGCAAACTGTTTGTGAGCTTTCTTGTGCATCATCTTTAGAAGAGGCTTCCTTCTGGGACGACAGCCACGCAGACCAATTTGATGCAGTGTGCGGCTTATGGTCTGAGCACTGACAGGCTGAAGAACAAAGACAACCTCTGGATATGACGCTAAGCACGTGCACTCAACTTCTTTGGTTGACCATGGCAAGGCCTGTTCTGAGTGGAACCTGTCCTGTTAAACCCCTGTATAATCTTGGCCACTGTGCTGCAGCTCAGTTTCAGTCTTGGCAATCTTCCTATAGCCTAGGCCACCTCTATGTAGAGCAACAATTCTTTTTTTCAGAACCTCAGAGAGTTCTTTGCCATGAGGTGCCAAGTTAAACTTCCAGTGACCAGTATGAGAGAGTGAGAGTGATAACACCAAATTTAACACACCTACTACCCATTCACACCTGAGATCTTGTAACACTAACGAGTCACATGACACCAGGGAGGGAAAATGGCTAATTGGGCCCAATTTGGACATTTTCACCAAGGGGTGTACTCAGTTTTGTTGCCAGCGGTTTAGACATTAATGGCTGTGTGTTGAGTTACTTTAAGGGGACAGCAAATTTACACTGTTATACAAGCTGTACACTCACTACTTTACATTGTAGCAAAGTGTCATTTCTGCAGTGTGGTATCAGGACAATATCCCCCCGGACAACATCCCCCCGGACATAATCCCCCCTGGACAACATCCACCCACGGATAATATCACCCCGGATAATATCCCCCCGGGATAAAATCCCCCCCCCCCCGAAAACATCCCCCTGGACATAGGGTTAGGGTTAGAGGGAGGATATTGTGATATTGTCCAGGGGGATGTTGTCCGGGGGGGATAATGCCCGGGGGATATTGTCCTAGAATCAGCAGCTGGGAGATTGTTTACATTTGCTCTCCTGACTGTCGGCTTTTTGTAGAAGTACAGCTGCCTGATCACTTCTACTGTCAAACATGGATCACCTTCATGTGGCCCTGTGGTTCCCTGGGTGGAGGGTTGTAGTTCTAGTGTCCAGCAGCGGGTGTGTCCCAGTTTCCACTTAATGCTGGCTGCTGGGAGGGTATTTGGGTCTTCTCCCTACTGGTGCCTTTTGCTCCAGTGTTTTTCTGCTGCCTGACTCTGTTAGCCATTGAGCTGATCTTGCTCCTGCCCTGCATCCTGTACCCTGTCGCCTCGTTCTTGCTCTCCTTGTATCTGAACCCAGTTTTAGTTCCCCTTCCTATCTACTCCCTGCACCTCAAGTTTTCCTGTCCTTCTGTGTTCCTCATTTGGTATATATTGTATATAATTAGTTGTAGTTAGGCTTTCCGTTTATTAGATTAATTAAGTCAAGTATTTTCTCCCTGGTTTATTATTCATCTTCATGTTTGCTGTGTGCTGGTATTTGAAAGGATTTTGTTTTATTACTAATAAATCTCACTTAACCACTTCTGGACCGGAAGGTTTACCCCCCCCCCTTTATGATAAGGCCATTTTTTGCGATACGGCACTGCGTTATTTTAACTGACAATTGCGTGGTCGTGTGACGCTGTACCCAAATAACATGTATTTCCTTTTTTTTTCCCCACAAATAGAGCTTTCTTTTGGTGGTATTTGATCACCTCTGCGGTTTTAATTTTTTTTCGCACTATAAACAAAAAAAAGCGTCAATTTTGAAAAAAATATATATTTTTTTTACTTTCTGCTATAAAACACAGCCAATAAAAAAATTTAAAAAATCTAATTTTGTTATCAATTTAAGCCAATATGTATTCTGCTACATATCTTTGGTAAAAAAAAATCCCAATTAGTTTATATTGATTGGTTTGCGCAAAGGTAATAGCATCCACAAACGATGCTATATTTTTATGAAATTTTTATATATTTTTCTTACTAGTAATTGCAGCGATCAATGATTTTTAGTGGTACTGCAACATTGCGGTGGACAAATCGAACATCTAACTGACACTTTTGACACCTTTTGGGGACCAGTGACACTAAGTGATCAGTGCTAAAAAAAAAAAAAAAATGCACAGTTACTGTACTGACACTGGCAGGGAAAGGGTTAACACCAGGGGCGATGAGAGGGTTAAGTGTGCCCCTAGGGGGGTGCTTACTAACTGTGGGGGGGGGTTGCACTGATTGGGTGAAGACATAACCCCCCCCTTCATGACCAGGCCATTTTTTTTACCCATTTGGTACTGCGTTACTAACTGACACTTGCACGGTCATGCAACAGAGCTTTCTTTTGGTGGTATTTGATCACCACTGTTTTTTTTTTTGCGCTAAAAACAAACAATGCCGGAAAAAAACAATATTTTTTACTTTCTGCTATAAAACAAATCCAATAAAAATTGGAAAATAAAATTTCTTCATAAATGTAGACCAATACATATTTTTCTACATATTTTTTGGTAAAAGAAAAAATCCCAATAAACGTATATAGATTGCTTTGCGTAAAAGTTATAGGGTCTACAAAATATGGTATATATACTGTACTGGAATTTTCATGTATTTATTTTTTATACTAGTAATGGTGGTGATCAGCAACTTACAGCGAGATTGCGGCGGACAATATGACACTAACTGACACTTGAGTGACACTAATACAGTGATCAGTGCAGTGATCAGTGCAAAATATATGCACTGTCACTGTACTGACACTGGCTGGGAAGGGGTTAAACATCTAGGGCGTTCAAAGGGTTAAATGTGTGCCTAATCAGTGTTTTTGTGTACACAGTGTGGTGCTTTCACTAGGGGATGTGCTGGATTTTATTCCCTGCTTTGCATTCTTCTCTCTCCTCGCCAATCAGTGGGTGCCGGCGGACATCCATGGGCCAGCACCCACAGATCTGCTTCTGCTGTAACTAATCACAGCAGAAGTGGTGCACAGGCGGCCCGTGTGCCCCCTACCTGGAGGTGCAGAATCACGTATATATATATATATATATATATATATATATATATATATATATACATACTCGTGATTCTGCACAGAGCGGCCGCCCTGTAGCAGGAAATCTGCCATAGGGCAGTCATTAACTGGTTAATAAACCAAATAAAAAAATACCCCAAAATATGTTTTTAAAGCCCTTTGCCCCATGCACATACAACCCATACACATATGCTTTAATGCTTTAACTCCACTTTTGTTAAGAAGAAAACATTCCCCTCTGGGTGATCTTTGTACATTGCGGGGATTTTAACAAACTTTGTTGCAGATTCCTACCTTTTCTTATTCTGAAGAAATCCCTGTTTGTTCCTCTGTGCCTCTGTACTGAGTGGGTCAAATGGGAGTGGTTTCCTAATTATCTATCGGCTGTGGCAGCTGCAGGGCTCTTAACCACTTACCGCATACTAACGTAGGTCTATGTAGGTAAACTTTGCGGTAGTGTACCGGGATGATGCCTCTAGCTAGAGACACCATCCCGGTACCGTGGTTTGAAGCCGACGGTTGGCTTTCCGTCGGTACCGACCGATGCGGCTCGGGAGGCGCTCGATCGGTACCCGGGGGGGGGCGGGAGGGGACGTTCCCCCCCCCCTCCCACCGCCTTCCGTGGCTTTGCTCGGGGCTCCCGTCCCACCGGGAGCCCCGAGCACCCAGCCGGCGCGTCCCCTGGCTGGATGGAGTCCCGATGAATGCCGTAAACGGCATCGATCGGGTCTCCGTTGACGTAACCCGGAGGCGGCATCCATGACGTCACTTCCGGGTTACTGTGCTGCAAAAGGCGGCAAATTTGAAAATCGGCTGTATGCAAAAACGCCGTTTTTGGCATTTTGCATACAGGGAAGTGTAGTGAAGGGGTCTAGGGTCTTTTAGACCCTCGATCCCTCCATAAAGTGTACCTGTCACACATATTGCTGTCACAAGGGATGTTTACATTGCTTGTGACAGCAATAAAAGTGATCAGATTTTTTTTTTTTTTTTTTAAACTGTAATAAAGTTAAAAAAATAAATAAAATAAATGGGAAAAAAAAAAAAATTTAGCCGCCCCCGTCACCGTTAGCTCGCGCACAAAAAAAAACGTATACGCAAGTCGAGCCGCAAATGAAATCGCTGTTCAAACCACACATGTGAGGTATCGCCGCGATCGCCAGAGCGTGAGCAATAATTTAAAAAAAAGAGCTACACTCTAACTCTAAACTGGTAACCGTTAAATAAATTGAAAGCGTCGCAGAGATCTCTATTGACCGTAGTTTGTTGCCATCCCACGGGGGGGCGCAATTTTAAACCGTAACATGTTGGGTATCTATTTACTCGGCATGACATGTTCTTTCACAATATATAAAAAAAGGGCTAACTTTACTGTTTATTATTTTTTAAATGCAGTGAAATGTGATTTTTCAAAATTTTTCCAAAAAAATGGCGCTTTAAAGACCGCTGCGCAAATACCGGGTGACAAAAATTATTGCAATGACCGACATTTTATTCTCCAGAGTCTTTGCTAAAATAATATATATAATGTTTGGGGGTTCTAAGTAGTTTTCTAGGAAAAAATACTGGTTTTAACGTGTGAACAAAAAGTGTCCGAAATAGGGCTGGGGCTTAAGTGGTTAAGTGGGAAGCTGCTGGGCCTGCATCCCTTTAGACGTGTTCCTATTGGGAGGATCTCACCAAAAATGACATTTGTGTTGCAGGGGATGCCAGAAATCTGACTTGTATCTTAGTGCAGGCTTCTGGGAAAATTGGTGAGCCAATCACACAAGCAGGAAATGATGTGTCTGGGGTGTGGTCAGTATACATTCTGTGTACAGAACACCTCCAGGTGGCTATATTGCATTTTCAGAAAATGACAACAGCTGCAGATTGAAAAGGAAAGGTCATTTTTAATAACATTCAAATACAATATGACTTGTGCCGCAATTGTATACGCCAAAATATATATATATATTTTTTTCTATTATTTTTCCCCATGAAAGTGGAGTTACCCTTTTAGTTAGCCAAGTTGGAGGGGACAAACTGAAACAGATGGACAGATTAGAATGGTTTCTGACCTTGGTGAATCAGACCTCTGAGCAATAACAATGTAAACAGTTCAGATACAAAATGTACACTAAACAAGATGTCCACAACAAAGGCTGTGTCCTTATGAGAAAGGCTTACAGTTGGTGATGGATTTACATTACACATCGACGTGTACATTCCTTATTAATTATAAAGGAAACACATGATTAGTATGATGCAAGGTCTTAGCACCTCTGTAAAGTAAGCCTTCTTTTTTATGTCTCATCTGTTGCTCTGTAAGTTTAGAATGACAGCACTTGGATTCCTTTCATGCCACAGGGATCGTCTCTCTCCTATATAGAGAGGACACCACAGACTTACACTGCTCAATGAAGCCAATAAAGAACCAGGGCAGACAAATATACAGAATTCAGGTGCCGGTCAGTCTACGAAACCAACAAAAAGGTTTTACGGGACCAGAGCACTTGGAGCTTCCACCGGCTACAGAAAAAGCTTAAGTGCGAAATATAACTTTGTAGCCTTTTTGGCTTCCTGGCTCTTGGGATTTGTCTAGATGTGACCTAGCTTAAAATTGAAGGCCTCTGCGTTCTCATACAAAGAGAGGATACTGTTCTTTATGTTCACTTTGGTTATGCTGTGAAGAAAGCTGAAGGAAAAAAACGGGAAAACTAAAGAAAACGGCGTTATATTGTAGTTCTCTGTAGCCCTCTCTAATCTTGATCAAATTGAGATGATTTAGCATTCCGTCTTTGCTGACCAACCCGGATTTCAGACCGAAACAGCGCGATGTCTGAAAATAAGGACCATGTTAATTGTCAGATTTCAGCTGAGGAACGAAGGAAGGCTCTTCTCTCTAAGGTAAGGGGTTCTAAACTTATATGCAAAATCATATTTCTAAATTAAAATGCTGAAAATAATATAGGGCATTGATGATGGGCATTGATGAGTGTATTATTTTATGTTATATAAGTCTGCCAGTTTACAGTGTGCACACTAACACACATGGCATCTAATGCCGCTCAGTAAGGTAATTTACAAAAAAGAAACAGCCTGAGTATCTACCAAAAAAACACTAAAGCTGGACACGCACTATACAACTTTCTTTAGATTTTTTCCTTTAGATTTACCAAAACCATATAATATGAGGTCAAACCTAAACACTTTTAATTTGTATGCAATCAGGCAGGCTCTTGCACTACATAGTTGAAGGCAAATCTAAAGGAAATCTAACAACAAAAGTTGTATGGTGTTTATCCGGCTTAAGGCTCGGTTCACACTGCCGCGACTTGGGATCCGACTTGTGAGACCCCAAGTTACGTGACATGTGAAATCCCATGTTAGTGAATGAGAGCGGTCTTAATTAGCACTACTGAAGTCGCTACGTCTTTAGAAAAGGTTCTTGTACTACTTCAAGGTGACTTCTATCCGACTTGTGCCCATAGACTTTAATGGACGTCACCTCTAAAGCTGGATACACACTATCCAACTTTTGTGGTTAGATTTCCTTCAGATTTACATTTTCTATGTAGTGCAAGGGCCTGCCAGATTGCATACAAATTGAAAGTGTTCAGGTTTGACCTCATATTATATGGTTTTGGTAAGTCTAAAGTAAAAGTCTTCAGAAAATCTTATAGTGTGTATGGCCCATTAGTCGGATCCTCATATATATTGGATTTGGATCCTACATCACAGAAAGAATACCCAGGCATTTCCTGAAAGTCTATTCAAAGTTGCTTCAAAGTCTCTTCAAAGTCGCATCAAGTAGTACTCAAGTCGCCAGGAAGTCACCAGGAAAAGTCGCATAACTTACAGATTGTGGCAGTCTGAACCAAGCCTAAGGCTTTCTTTCCAAACACACAGAAGATGCAATCTACTGCTCTTACTTTTTAATTTTTAGTAACACTTTTGCATTCAAAAGCACATATAAACAAAAATATTGACTTGAATGGACAATGTGGTCAAAACGGGAAATGATCCCTCCATGGCCTTATATTTCCTTTCCATTGGGTCACTTTTGAATGTCTTTTCAAATCAGGTTCTGTGTGGTCTCCAGGGCTGTAACTGACATAATGACACCAGTGGGTGGACCAGGGCTTCGGACAGCAGAAGTAGAGGGGGCAGCAATAAGCTTTATCATATACAAAGTGTTTAAAAATACCTTTTTCTTTATTTTGCCTTCCATTTTTGGCCACCTCTGGACATCGGTGGCTAAACTGCACATCGGTGGTAAAAACTGCAGGGTGGGGAAGGCTACCATAGACAAAGGTCAAATTTTTTAGAACAAGCCAATTATAATTAGTGTCAAATTCGTAGACGAAAATATTTTCATTATAATTTTTGTCAAATAAAATTTGAATTAAAGTGATTGTAAAGTATTTTTTTTTTAAAAAACAAACATGTCTATACCCACCTGCTCTGTGCAATGGAACCTTCTTCTCACGGGTCTTCCTGCCGGTGCTCCTGGCTCCTCCTCCCTGTCCAGTGCCCCATGGAGCCACTCGTGCGTGCTCGCTTCTGAGCCCTGCTGCTGCAGGCATTGACACAGACAGCAGGACTCAGCCCCGTCCCCTTGTCACTGACTTTGATTGACAGCCATAGGAGCCAATGGCTCCCAGTGCCCCAGCAAAGCCAGTGAGACCCATAAGTTAAGGGAGAGAAGAGCTGCAGACGCATAGCGCTGAATCTAATGATCGCTCAGGTAAGTAAAAAGGAGGGGGGGGTGAGGGCGGATGCTAATTCCTAAACATTTTTAACCTTAATGCAAGGAATGCATTAAGGTAAAAAATGTTTAGGCTTTAGAACCACTGTAAGTCAACTGACGAAAACTATGATGGAAATCAATTCCAATTTTAGTCAACGATCAAAAATGGAACGAAAATGTGACATCCTCCCAGAACTTTGCCTCCCATGTGCCCCGTAGCCCAGATCACAGTAAACGGTCAATCACAGTGGTCCTTTACCATGAGATCAGCTGATCACATGTAAACAGATTTGCCAGTTATCTGCAGTGTTTTCCTCCCATGCTGGTGTGTGAGGAAAGGAGAGCCATTAACTGGCAAGACTGTCAGTACATTGTTTATCAGTTCATCAGTGCAGCCTATCAGTGCCCATCAGTGCTGATCAATGCCACCTATCAGTGCCCATCAATGCCACCTATCAGTACTCATCAATGCCGCCTATCAGTGCCACCTATCAGTGCCCATCATCAATTCCCATCAGTACCGCCTATCAGTGCCGCCTATCAATGCCACCTATCAGTGCTCATCAATGCCGCCTATCAGTACTCACAATGCCGCCTATCGGTGCCTCCTCAGCAGGACTCTGAGAAGAGAGTGTCTCTCTCATACAGCCCAGACCGAGACTGCACTGAAATTTCCCCCTCCCTCCTATGGGAGAGAGGGGAGCCAATCTGCTCCTTCTCCTCCCGCCCCTCGCATCCTGTGTGTGCACCGTGGGAAGTGTGAAGCCCAGCAGCTGAATGATTCGCTGTTTAGCGTCACACTTCCTGCGGTGCACACAGGAGGAGCGGGGCAGGAGGAGAAGGAGCAGATTGGCTCCCCTCTCTCCCATTGGTGGGAGGGGGAACTGTCAATGCAGGCTCTGGGCTGTATAAGAGAGATGCTCTCTTCTCAGAGCCCTGTGGCTTGCAACCCCACTGGTGCCCCCCCCCCCCCCCGACAATGGTGAAAGGACAGGGCCCAGTCGCAAGTGCGACTTTTACGACCCTGGTTGTTCCACCACTGATGCAAGATAAGGTCTGATCTGACTGTAGCCACTGACAAAGCAATCATTATCCAACCCTACTAAAAGTACAGGATAACACAGATAACACTGCTTTGTCAGTGATAACACTGCATTTTTTCTACGTACAATTCTAGCTGAAAAAATGATTGTCTACGTGGCAATTTTATTGAAATGCATCCCTCTCCGATAACAAATATGAACATCTGCCCTAGAACAGTTGCAGAAACATCTGAGATATTCCTGTTTATTGGTCAACCAGTGGATAAAAAAACGCCCTTCAGCTATTCCTTTACAAAATACGAACAAGCTTTTTGAGGGCATGTAAGGTGGTCTGTGTTAAAATCCAGGTCACTTTATGTTGGGTAGATTATTTTTGCTATGCTGTTAATTATAAAAATGTTCTCTTCTCACAGATCAAAATTGTAACCATATCCGACCTGCGGAAGGAATGGCAGAGCCGGTCTGAAGAGCACGTGGAGAAACAGAGGCTCAATCCATTCAGTGATGATTTTGATTACCAGCATGCCATGGGGGTCCGACTTCGCAAGGGTGATGAAGGTTATGGCAGACCGGAGGAAGGCAGCAAGACAGAAGCCAGGGGAAAGAGAGCGCTACAGCACATACACAAGGAGATTGAAGAATTGTGCCTCATAATTAAGGAGGTGGGAGTTCAAGGCCGAGATGGAAAGATTCGAGTGACGTTTGGGAGGTTGTTTGACCGATACGTGCGCATCTCGGACAAAGTAGTTGGCATCCTTCTGAGAGCTCGGAAACACGGTCATCTGGACTTTGAAGGAGAGATGCTGTGGCAGGGAGTCCATGACAAAGTCATTATAACTCTCCTTGAATAAATGTACGCACTACAAATGTTTAACCAATATATATACTGTATATATATATATATTTGTATAGATGATCAAATAAATTATTTATCTACCATGTCTGCCATGATGGAGATTTCAGGTTTATTGGGAAAGTACTGTGCTCACACCATATGGTATACTAGGTTGTTTGCAGCTTTAAGGCCTCATGCACACAGGGCGTTTTTACAGCTGCTTTTAGGAGCGTCAGACGTTTTTTTTTTTGCAGCCTAAAAACGCACCTCCATGTTATTCTATTGCCTCATGCACATATAGGCTTTTGGGAGCTCTAAGTGGCATAGGCGTTTTAAAGCTGTAAAAAAAAAACCCAGGGCCAGTGCATTCTGGAGCAGCAGCTTTTGGCTGCAAAAACGCCTGACGTGCCTAAACGTGGCTAAACGCTGTATACAGCCCTAAGCCGCGTCAAGCATTTTTAATCTGTAGTAGCTGGATTTGAGAGTGGAAAATAGAAGAGGGCAGAGAAAGGCTGCTAAACGCTAACGTTGCTAAATGTGGCTAAACGCACATTAACGCCAATGCAAAACACTTCTAAAAGTGCGTTTTTACAGCTGCTTTTTCCTGGCATCAGAACTGGCTTTGCAGCTCGTTTTTTCAAATGCCCTGTGTGCATGAGGCCTAAAGGTCAGTGAGTCCTGGCAACATTAATAGTTTCACCAGCCCATAAAATGTCCCTATCGTAGTCATAACAACAAAGTCTAGGGACTATTTAAAGCTCCTTGTACCCTAGCATATTTTTAGGCTCCTAGAACATTTTCTCTGTTCCTAGAAGCTAAATAGAGTTTTCTTATGTGTCCATGCACACTACTGTACACTGTTAGCATTTTTTGAGCTTCAGCGTCTAGAAACAGAAAAAAAATAGTTTTTGTAGAGTTTTTTGGAGCATTTTTTTTAGCAGAAAAAAATGCTGAACGCTCCTAGACGCTACTACAAGCTGCCACAAAAACGCCATTATCACCATTTTCATCCAGTGTTTTTTGAGCTTCTAAAAAATGCTAGTGTGCATGAAGCCCTAAATGATATGTTCACCTTTACAAATAATAAATGCATACCTTTTTTGCAGGTAAAAATAATTTGCATTTTTTTTTTCTTTTTGGAGCCTTTTTAAACCATTGCACCCACAATCAGCAGATTGTGGGTGTAATGCCAGGCTTTTGCAAATTGCCTGTGTACCTGTCTGCTTGTACCTCTGATACGGGCAGGCAGTTACTGAATGACAGGAAGCTCAATGAACTACCTAGTGCTTATCAGTACCCTGGTTGTTCATTGAGAGCTACAAGCTGTCAAACGCAAAAGCTGATGGTAGTTCAAAAAGAATATGCCGCGGGGGGCGTGACCGGAAGCCGTCATGTGAGACGTGCTTAGTGATTCTTCCCGACGCCGAATGCACCTCCGACGCTGATAGCAGAGAAGACGCCGAGGAGAGACACAGGGGAGTCGGCTATTATAGAGCGAGACCCGGGAGCGGAGGATTGAACCGCCGCAGATACTGGTCCCTGCGTTAGGATCAGAAGGAGCCACAGACGGAGGATTGAACCGTCCCGCTAGGCGGAGGAGTGAGCCGCCACGGACATTAGATCCCTACATTGGGAACAGGAAGGTGCCGAAGACGGAGGAGTGAGCCGTCATTCATAACGGTCCCTGTACTGCCCCAGGTGGAAGAGCGAGCCGCCGCATGCGTTGACATCACATGTGGTGGACGGAGGACGGGAGAGGCAGAGCAGACATTGCTAATTACCGGCGGGGTAACTGTGGACTAAGGCTGGTAGAGAGGAGAGAGGTGGTTACCGCCAGCTATACCGCCAGGTACTGCCCCATTGCGCTAGTGTACCACTATACTAGTACATCACCGTAAGCAACAGAGACGCTAGAAATCTGAACAACGCAAGGAGGAAGCTGTAAAGAAAGCTCTACCCTGCCCCTCTTAATAGCAGGGAAAGACGGGAGAAATCTGAAATCTAGCATGGTGGTCAAGAAAAAAGGAGAACTGTGAGTACTTTAAATATGTGAAAACTGCAGTGTGATGAAGTGATTTACATGGTGCATAGTCTTTAAACATAATAAATAAGGAGAGACTACCAAAAATCACAGCTCTGGGAAAGAGATTAAGTTACTGAGAGACGGTGTTAACCATTAGAAACTTGAGAGGGGATCTTATACCCTAATAACCTATAGAGGGGACTGGCCGGGACAATTCAAAATAAGCTGACCGAGCCCCAATTTAAGGAGGATAAGAAAACCTTACACTGTGAAGTATTTTTGGAGAGCAAAGGCTGCAGCCCCCTAGTGGATAAGAAAGTAAGATGACACTTGCTAAAAGGAGAAAAGGAAGAAAAAGCACAGGAAAAGAAGGAAAAGCCCAGACAAGCAAAACTGAAGGGGAAATCGACCGTTTTTTCAATAGCAAAAAATCCCCCAAAGGGGTGAAATTGACATTCACAAGCCCAGAAACCAGTGACATACCAAATTCATTAGAAACCACCCCCTCTGTAGAAGAAGAGGCCAACAGCGTAATGAATAGTCAAAAAGAGACCCCGATATCCTGTATACTCACACAAACTGCCTCACAGAACTCAGAGCTTAAAATAATGTTACAAGCACTACCGACAAGGGCAGACATAGAGCAAATGATTAGTAGAATAGAAGAAAAACATCAGAAAGAAATACAGGAGGTAAAGAAAGATATACAGGATGTCACAGCTCGTCTAGTAGAAGAGGAGACATCCATTAACTCATTAAAGGAAAGATTACTAGCTTTGGAGTTAAAGGGTGTTAACCAAAAAGAAACAGAAGACGCAATACAGTTACAGTTGGAGGATATTGAAAATAGAAGCCGCCGTAGTAATTTGCGAATACGAGGCATAGCTGAAACTATTGGCCATGACAAACTAGCTGAGACTGCGAAGGAGATTTTTAAACAAGTTCTCAAAAACAAACTACCAGAAAATTTAGAAATCGAGAGGATCCATAGAACCGGCGGCCCTAGAAGGACAGAAGATAAATGGCCTAGGGATGTGATCTGCAGAATACACCACTATATACACAAAGAGATGATCTTGAGACAAGCCTGGGAGGCTAAGGATATAACATTAGAAGGAAGGCCAGTTAAGATATATTCGGATATATCTAGAGGAACATTGCGAAGAAGGGCGATTCTCAGACCATTGTTGGAGCTAGCCAGAAAGGCAGGATGTACTTACAGATGGGGATACCCCTTCTATGCAGCGTTCCGTAGAGACGGCAGATCTTTTATCCTGAGATCACACCAAGATTGTGATGCACTTTTCCGGTTCATAGAGACGGAACCCATACAGGTCGCCAATTGGCTGAGTCGCATACCTAGGGAAGAAGCTTTTGAACACCCTCAGCGACAGAAGAAAGGGATAGAGAGTATGGAGGAAGAAGTACTAAGAGAAAAATAAATAACAATTGGGATAGGGAAAGGGGTCCTCCCCATGTAATAGACTTAATTTAACGGAGAGAGGGTTTTTTTTTTTTTTGTTTTTTTTTTTACACTAAAATGTTGAGGTTTCACTTAGGATTCATGTTATATGTTGCTAAATTAAGGAGGGGATGTGCCCTCCCTTATGTTTAAATAATATACACGATTGGGGTGTTTTTTTTTTTTTTTTTGGAAGGTTGAGTTAAGCACTAAGCATCAAAGTTAAATGTTGATAAATTAAGGAGGGGGTGCTCCCTCCCTTATGACCTTTAAAAAATTTACACGATTGAGCGATCGGGGGTTTTTTTTTTTTTTTTTTTTTGTTGAGTTAGCACTAAGTATCAAAGTTATATGTTGCTAAATTAAGGAGGGGATGTTCCCTCTCTTATGCCTTAAAAAATCTACACGATTGGGTTTTTTTTTTTTTTTTTTTTTTCTCTCACTGAAAATGTTGAGTTTTCACTTAGTATTTATGTTATATGTTGCTAAATTAAGGAGGGGATGTGCCCTCCCTTATACTTAAAATATACACGATTGGGCTTTTTTTTTTTTTTTTTTTTTTGGTAACTATATTAAATGTTGTTAAATTAAGAAGGGGAAATTGCCTTAATGGCGTGTAAAGAGACTACATGAAGGAGGGGGTTTTTTCTTTATTTTATCAATAGGATATAAAGAAAGTTTAAGATGAGGGAAAAAAGGATAGGTGTCTAGCCTTGGGTCGAGGAAAAGTATATTTGTAAAAATCAGGGGGTAGACGGGAAGGGGGCGGAGAGGGGAGAAGACAATGGAAATGAGGAGGAGACCCTTTTTTTTTTTTTTTTTTTTTGTTCTTTCTTTCTCTCTCCTCATTATTTCAGAACTCTCCCCAGCTCCCCCCCCGGAACGGCTTCCCCTTAATAGCAAAATTGAAGGGGTCGGAGGTGGGAAGGGAAAGGAAGAATCACACCGGGGTAGTCCCCTAGTTAGGAAATCCACACAAGTTGCATATAGCAACGCCGTGTGAGATAAGGATAGGGTAACTATCCAAATTGACAGAGAGAGGAGAAGGACCTTGATAGGGACCGAACCCTCTCGACTGCCAATTAGTTAGGGAAGGGGGTTTTTTTTCTTTCTTTTTTTTTCTTTTTTTTTTTTTTTTCTTCTTTTCTTGATTTCCTGTGTAAATAGAGATGGAGGAGGTAAAAATTATCTCTTATAATGTTAGGGGATTAAATGTACCAGAAAAAAGGCACATGCTATTAGGGGAATTAAGACAACAGAAAGTTGATATCGCATTAATACAAGAGACACATTTTAAGACAGATAAGTTACCATATCTTAAAAATAGATTTTATCCCTATTCATATCATTCCACAAACGAACAGACAAAATCAAGAGGGGTATCAATATTATTAGCAAAGGATGTCCCATGGACTTATCAGGATAGTAGGCAAGACCCGGAGGGAAGATTCCTATTTTTGAAAGGACGGATAGGCGAAACTCAGGTGACGCTAGCAACATTATACGCGCCTAATAAACGACAAGACAGGTTTATATCAAAGACCCTGACCAACTTAAGGATCTTCTCTGAAGGACAACTGATTGTTGGAGGGGATCTTAATATACCACTGATACCGACTGTAGATACCTCCCTAGGGACTTCGGTACTTTCCACTAGACTATGTAGACGAGTCTTGAAGATAATGCACGAATCCCAGTTGATCGATATTTGGAGACTACAACATCCCGATGAAAAAGACTACACGTTTTACTCGACAGTACACAAAAACTACTCGAGAATAGATTATTTTTTAATACCACATGCGCAGTTACAAGCAGTCCAAAAATCATCTATTAACAATATCGCCTGGTCAGATCATGCATCTATAGTAATAATATATAAATTAACAGAGAACTCTTCACAGAAAAGACAGTTTTGGAGGTTGAACGAAAGCCTGTTACAAAGGGAAGAGATATTAAAAGAAGTTATACAGGAATTAAATACGTACTTTGAGATCAATGACCAAAATGACTGCAATATGGGCACCCTTTGGGAAGCCCATAAGGCAGTAATTAGAGGTACCCTTATTAAGCATGGGGCACGTATAAAGAGGGAAAGAAATAAACAGATGTCTCAGTTACTGGAAAGGCTTAGAGTGTTAGAAACAAAACATAAACAATCCCCAACGAATAGCATATATACAGACCTGACTATGACCAGAAAGCAGATCACGGATTTGCTACAGTACAAAGCTAAAGCAAACATACAAAGGGGCCGTAAATTAAATTATGAAGCTGGAAATAAGTGCGGGAAACTGCTTGCCAAGACAGTTCAGGAACAGAAGTTGAGATCGTATATACCCAATATTGTAACATCGGAGGGGATTAAAAAAACTCTACCAACACAAATAACTGAGACATTCGAAAAATTTTATGCCTCATTATATAATTTAAATAATGAGATACCATCACAAAGGGAAATAGAAAGATATCTAAATCAGTCCAATTTACCCAAAATCTCAGAGGAGGACAGGGAATACCTAGAGGAAGAAATTAGTCTAGAGGAAGTACAACAGGCAATAAGGAAAATGAGACCAGGGAAGGCACCAGGACCAGATGGTCTGACAACACAATATTATCAGCTATTATCCCATATTCTAGGACCCTACCTAGTAAGACTGTATAATGCAACAGGTCTGGACGGAACATTGAGTAGAGACACACTTACAGCACATATCTCACTGATATTAAAAGAAGGCAAAGATCCAGCGGCCTGTGGAAGCTACAGGCCGATATCTTTGCTGAACGTAGATTTGAAGATATTCACTAAGGTGCTAGCGGATAGGTTAGCAAGAATATTACCAAAACTGATCCACCCAGACCAGGTAGGCTTTATGATATCAAGAGAAGCAAAAGACAATACCATCAGAATACTCAACCTGATACATATAGTAAATGAGAAAAAGATCCCTTGTGTGGTATTAAGCGCCGACGCTGAGAAGGCCTTCGATCGGGTTGGATGGCCTTATCTATTTGCAGTACTTAAAGCGGAGTTCCAGCCATTTACTCACCTGTCCAACGGTCCAGCGATGGAAGCCTCGATCCTCTCCCTCGGCGCCGGCATCACTGCTGTGGGCACCCGGCTGTCACCGTTTGCGGCTTCACAGCCGGGTACCCACTGCGCATGCGCGAGTCGCGCTGCGCGCCGTGATTGGCCGGCAATCTTCTGGGACCTCTGACGTGTCCCAGAAGATTGCAGGGAGGGAGGGGGAGAGGAGAACTTCCGTTCAGGGCGCCGCGGCGCTCCGAGCGGAAGTGGGAGCGGGTACCTGCCAAAACTAGGTACCCGCTCCCCCCCCAAAAAAATGACATGCCAAATGTGGCATGTCGGGGGGTCAGAACTCCATAAAGCGGAAGTTCCATTTTTGGGTGGAACTCCGCTTTAAATATATCGGGATGGGAAATTCGATGCTAGATAGGATAATCAGAGTATATACAAATCCAGTTGCTAGGGTGAAAGCCAATGGCCTAATATCAAATGCGTTCCCAGTAAAGAACGGCACCAGGCAAGGATGCCCATTATCACCCCTCCTATTTGCCCTGTCACTAGAGCCCTTTCTTTGTAAGATCCGATCGAACCCGGACATTGAGGGAGTGAGGGTAAAGGGAAAACAATTCAAAATAGCCGCTTACGCGGATGATATGTTATTTTCACTGTCTAACCCAAATATCTCACTGCCAAATTTGATACGAGAATTCAAAAGATATGGGGCAGTGTCAAATTTGAAAATTAATTTCGGGAAATCAGAAGCTATGGGAGTGGGGATGACATCAACTCAAATACAAGCACTGAAAAATAATTATGAGTTTAAGTGGAGTGAAACGGCAGTGAGATATTTGGGGACACATATACCAACAAAATTGTCACGAGTATACGATCTCAACTTCTTACCCCTGATAGCAATGACTAAGAAACTGTTAGAACAATGGCATGTGGGGATGCAGTCATGGTTCGGCAAGTGCAACCTATTGAAGATGATTGTACTCCCAAAATTTTTATATCTCCTCCGGGCCTTACCAGTTAGGATACCAAGTAGATTTTTCGCAGTGATAAACTCATTATTTTCAAAATATATTTGGTCTCGTAAGAAAACGCGAATAGCACGGAGAATATTGACCCTCCCAAAAAAAAAAGGGGGCCTTGCACTACCAGACATAAAAGCTTATTATCAGGCCACACATGTGGGCAGGATTTGGGACTGGTGGCATAATGCAGAGACGAAAATATGGGTAGAACTGGAACAAATGCAAACGGATGTAAATTTGAAAAGAGCTATATGGTGCTACCAGGATCTACCCAAAAATTTAAAACAACACTTAATAATAGGGAACACGTTGCGTATCTGTACGAGACCAAATATATACTCTAAATTAACAACAGAGAGATCTCCTCTATATCCAATATTAGGTAACCCCCTATTCCCGGTGGGACTAGATAGCAAAAGGTTTACATCATTAAGGGAAAAGGGGCAGATACAGGCATCATCATTTTTAATACAAAAAAAGTGGCCCTTAGTGACTGAACTGATGGATGAGGAAGGCCCATTTAACCTGCCATTTTGGCAAGCTATGCAATTATACCATTACCTGGGATCCATACCTAAACCAGAAGAGTTTGATAGGAAGCTAACCAGATTTGAGCAGGCCTGCGTAAAACCAGGGAAACTAACACGCACTCTATCGGCTGCATATGGATTATTGATAAACCCAGAAGATCAACCAGATTTACCCTGGGTGAGAAAGTGGGAGGGAGACCTAGGTTGTAAGTTGACAAAGGAACAGATTCAGAGGATATTGAGGTTTATCTTCAGTCCAATTAAATGCACTAAAATACAAGAGATGAACTACAAACTTATAACAAGATGGTACATTACGCCCAAGAAATTACAAAAATGGTCTTCAAACCAATCCAACTTATGTTGGAGATGTGAAAAAGAAGTGGGCACACTATATCATATCTTTTGGACCTGTTCTAAGATAAAAACTTATTGGGAAGGGGTGAGATCTATAGTGCAGAAGGTAGTAGAATATGAAATAGAAGAGAATCCAGCCTTTTTTTTGTTGAATATCTCGGATATACCAGCAAGTAAATATGAGAACTCATTGATACCACACCTAGTAAATGCGGCTAAGGTAGGCATCCCGGGTAGTTGGAAAAAAATACAACCCCCATCGATAAGAGAGTGGATAAATAGGGTCGAGGATAATAGGAGATTAGAAGAACTAATCGCCACAACACAAAATAAGCAGGGAAAATATGAGAAAATTTGGAAAGCATGGACTGACTTCCTAGACTCGGAAGAAGCGAAACAATATATGTAAAATAATTAGGGGGGGAAGGAAAAAGAAAGGAGAAAGAAAGAGGAAGAAAAGAGGAGGTAGAAAAGATAATAACTAAAGGAACACCATCTCTATACACAGGAATAGATTTTTTTTTTTTTTTTTTTTCTTCTTCTTTGGTTTTTATTGTTTGTTTAGGAGGGAAGGGAGGGGAGGGAGGGAGGGAGGGGGAAAGGGAAAAAAAAAAAGGGGGTAAAAATAAGGGATCTTGAAGGTATAATAAAGGAAGAAGCTATATTGTATGTTGTGACAGAAAAAATATGTAACATGTAGAAGATTATGTGTAATAGCCTGTCTGTACCTTTAAGATTCCTGAATAAAAGAGGATATTTGAAAAAAAAAAAAAGCTGATGGTAGTTGTAGTTGATTGATTCACAGGAAACCATGAAGGGTCCTCCCGATCGGCCGTGCTTTTTTTGAATTGTGACAGCGAGTGCGGGGCGAGGTTCTCCGGTCCACTGTCACAAGAAGCTGCATACTCAGTAAGGCTAGGTTCAAACGTGTCTGGTGTGAATTTCCCCTCCATTTTCACTGTGAATTTCCAAAGCATCTGTTCAGTGGTTCAGCTGCAATTTAGATATTGCGTCTTTAACAATAGCTGGTTGTTAAGGAGCAGGCTTGGAAGCCGGCCACTAAGTCCTTAACAATGGATGACTTATTAGCTGTCAGCGGGGGAAATTGTGAAAAAAACAACGTGGGCTCCTCCCTCAAATCCATACTGAGCATGCAGCCTGGCAGGCCAGGAAAGGGGGGGGGGGGTGAGCAAGCAGCCCCCTCTTCCTGAGCCATACAAAACCACATGAGGCCCTGAACATGAGAGATGCTATGGGGCAGGGGGGCTCTTTCCAACAACCCTGGCAGGTGATTGTGGGGGTCTGTGAGCAGGGGGCTTATCGGATTAGGGAAGCCCCCTTCAACAAGGTAGCCCCCAGATTCCCCCTCCACACCATTCACCAATAAAGTGTTAAAAAGAAATCAAAACACAGACAGTTTTTGACAATTTCTTTATTAAGGAAGGTCCATAAAGACATGGATGAGCGAGTTTGGAGTGTAGTAACTTGACTGGCCTGCACAGAGTCCTGACCTCAGCCCCATAGAACACCTTTGGAATGAATTAGAGAGGAGACTGCGAGCCAGGCCTTCTCTCCAACATCAGTGCCTGACCTCACAAATGCTCTTCTGGAAGAATGATCAAACATTCCCATAGACACTCCTAAACCTTGTGGACAGCCTTCCCAGAAGAGTTGAAGCTGCTACAGCTGCAAAGGGTGGGCCAACTCAATATTGAACCCTACGGACTAAAGGCCCGTACACACGATAAGAAAATTGGAAGTAAAATTTCATCCGGCGAATGATCTGCCAATTTTTAGTATGGAGCTTTCGACAGCCGATTATGAATTTTCGTACGACAAACTGGATGTGCAGGCTATAAAATTTTTATCGTACGTGAACATAACGTCAGATATTCGTTTAATTAGTACAGTTTTCGTCCGAAAAAAAATCATAAGAGCAAGACTAGGCATGCTCGGAAACTAAAGCATACAAAACAATTCAACACATGCCATCACTTCTGAAGTTGAATTCTGTCGTACGAGAATTTTGGTATGAAAGTGATCTCTTCACTTTCAATATGAGACTAGCATGCAACAAAAAAACGGACGACAATTCGTCCGATAATCTGATCGTGTGTACGAGGCTATAGACTGGGATACCATTAAAGTTCAAGTACGTGTAAAGGCCGGCGTCCCAATACTTTTGGTAATATAGTGTGTATCCTACAATACTAGATACCATTAGAGGATTATTTCCTCTGTGAATGTACCAACTGTTCTTTTTCTCTTTTAAAAAAAGCCTTTTAAAAGGAGTACATTTTTTATATGAATACAATAAATAAAAGATGTGATGTTATATCATTAATGGTGATTGTAAAGCCCCGTACACACACGCAGATCGTCGTCATACAAACGTCGGCGGACGAAAGATCTGCCGATTGTACGCGTGTTAGTATGGTGCCTCCGACAGATGTCTGCACACAATCCGCGGACAAGAGTCTTTAGGCCCGTACACACGTACCGATCGTCGGCATACAAACGTCGGCGGACGAAAGATCTGCCGATTGTACGCGTGTTAGTATGGTGCCTCCGACAGATGTCTGCGCACAATCCGCGGACAAAAGTCTTTCTTGCAAACATGAAAATTTTTGTATGCCGACACCAGAACGGACGATTGTTCGCCTGTCAGTACACAATTCGGCCAACACACAGCTACAAATCCCAACACGCATGATCAAACCAAATGAGTTCCCGGAAGAATTTTCTCTAGTAAACTCAACATTTTATTCAGAAAGAACTTTCGGCTCGCGGAAGTCCAAGAAATAGGTGAAATGCGGAGCACATGCTCATCTTGATAAATGTGAGAAGAAGGAAGATGCTGCTCATAATGCCATACTTTTCTAATAAAAAGGTATGTGTTCTGTTATGATGAAGATAATGTTTGTCTATTCTATCTGTTCTATCAAATTTTATAATTAAATAATTTGAACTCTTCACCATTATTTTTGTATTTTCACACCAAAGATCTAACTATTGATATGACCCTTTATTCTTGTATGAATTAATGTCTAAAACATATTTTTCAGGTTATGCACAATATTAAACATATTAACAAATTCAGATAGGCCATTTTTTATTTTCATTTTCTTTATTTTTTGGATCTCAGCAAAAAAAACCAAAGCAAACATCAATACTTTCCGTATAATAAACTAAACATAAAAAAGGTCCATTTGGACAAAATTAAACTAGAAACTGGCAAACAGGGGTAAAATAAATAATAGGGGGTTACAAAAATTAAAGTTGCTGGTAACTGTAATCAGGTTGCCATGAGGGCAGGTTTGGATCCTGCTGGCCATATTGCCACTGGGCATGTGGCATTTGGCGAGGTGGTGGGTGTTGTGGAGGTGGAGGGCACGGGTGCTCCTGGCATGCATGGCTGTGCTCATTAAGGATGCCGTTTTCAGCCTTTTGCAGCACATCAAGAATAATTTTTCTGGCATACTGACACTGCCTGGGGTCCACCTTATCCAAAATTTTTGCCGTCATGTTGCCGAAGGACTCATTGGCCTCCGGTTTCCTACGGAGGGCTATGGTGGCCTCCTGGATAAATTCGTCTGTGATATCATCCACGTGCTTCCTCTTTTGCCTCCGTTTGGCAGGAGGAGGTGTTTGTGGAAATAGTTCCACAGGCTCCTCAGGCTCCCCAGGCTCCTGGCTGCAACCTGGCTCCTCCTCAGTGACACTTCCCTGTTGATGAAATGAACAATTGATTAGAATGTTATAGTGTATATAAAAAGTCATGTTTGTTATATTATTGTGAACAAATAGCAGACTTTACATACAGTGGCGTATCTAGGGTCTCCAGTGCCCTTGTTGAGGAGCTGTATTTGGCAACAACCCCCCCCCCCCCAAGATCAATGTAAAACTGTAACCCACCCCCCCCCCAAAAAAAATTAAAGGGCATTAAAAGTTTCTAATTTGCCCCTTGTTTGCCCAGTGTAGAGCTCTCTAGTGGGCAATCATTGTCTCAGGTGTGAAAAAGAAAGAGAGGGTTGAGAGATAGAGAGAGGGAGAGAAAGAGGGGGTGTGAGAGAGAGAGGAGGGGGTTGCAGAGAGAGAGGGGCCTGAACTTGCAGAGGGCTTGATGTAGGGCATTGAGGGTGAAGCAGTGCAGGGAAACAGGAATAAGGAAGCCACCTGCCTTGCTGACCCAGAGTGAGAGACCAGAGACATGGAAGCAAGGATGGATGGATCATTTGCAGGAGCTGTTAGTTTTGTATTAAAAAAGGTTGAGCCAGAGGAATGCTGAGGCTACAGCAGTGTTTGTTAGGACCAGAGGTGTGCTGGGGATGCAGCAGTGTTTGTAAGACCAGAGGTGTGCTGGGGATGCAGCAGTGTTTGTAAGACCAGAGGTGTGCTGGGGATGCAGTGAGAGGCAGTCTCAGTCTCCTGGTCTTTTGGCTCAGCTGCTCTCAATGTTTTACACCTGCATGAAGCAGCTCTCAATGTTTTACACCTGCATGAAGCAGCTCTCAATGTTTTACACCTGCATGAAGCAGCTCTCAATGTTTTACACCTGCATGAATCCGCCTGCAAACTGGGGGTTCTGGGGTGTGCAGGCTGAGTGGATTGTTAAAATAAACAATAAAACAATGCCAATGTTTTTGTGACCCACCCCCCTTGGCCTGCGCCCCTGGCGGTTGCCTGTCATGCCAACCCCTTGCTATGCCCGTTTACATAAAGGGTCAATTATGGTTTAGCTTATAATTTTGTTACATGATTACATTTTAGCAGACAATATATTGTGAAATGCCATACCTGAGTAAAACTCTCCTCCAGGAAATCCTTATCCTGGCTTGGATCAACCGACACTGAGCCCTCTGCCGATGTAGAAGGCAGTGTTGAAATTGACGGCCTGGATTCCAAGGTGTCTGCCAGGAATCGCATGTTATCATAGTACCACAGCCGTGGTACATATACATTCCGTGCACCTGCTCCAGACTGGGTGGACTCCTCTATTTTTTTTAACTCCCGCCTGTAGGCAGTGCGAATACTGTTTATTTTTTTGCGTATATACTCAAAATTTGCCCCAGGACAGACGGGCTTGTAGAAGGCCACCAAATGTTCCATGGCCTGTTTTCTGAGTTTTCTATTTTTATAATCTGCGGACTTCACTTGCCACAAACACGGCAGTTGCCTGAACTCATCAATGAAACTGATGAGAAAGTTGTGGGTGGTGTAATTGTCCACCATATTGCAGGACAGTATATGCCTGCAAGACACAAAACAACACAAAACATATTAAAAGAGCATGTATTTTGGCACATAATAAAGATATTCCTAATAAAAGCTGTATAGGGCCCAAAACACACACTTTCTATTAAAAGAGTCGTACCTTTGTTTGTGGGGAAAAGTCGTGATTCGCCGCTCGATCGTGCTCCAACTCTCGATATGTCCGCTAGCGAATCGTCGGCCGAACGATCTGGCGTCCTTTAAATACAGCGCAGGCGTCAACTCCTCCTCCAGTGGCGGGCTTGTGCAGGGGTGTGTACGTGCCGAAGATCAGGCCTACATGCGACACACACACCTGAAGCAGAGGAACAATCTTTTAATCAAGAAGAATGTCTGAAAGATCTCAGAGTTCATCAAGTGGGGGCCGAAGTGATTGGGCCACCAGAAAATCAAGGGCTACACCCATGTCAAAGCCAGAAATGGTGGAGATGGTCTCCATTTTAGAAAAAATGGATTATGATGGCAAGTTGGCAAATTACGATCGGCCCAATGCCAGGAAAGATGGCATCATGGATAAGGTGGTGGCCTGTTTAGTAAAAAAATTCGGTGTGGAGCGATCGAAAGATCAGATTAGGAAACGGTGGTCTGACCTGAAACACCGTGAGCAGGATCAGCTTTCCCAAATCCATCGGATTTTGAAAAAAAGTAAGTTTTATTTATTAATTTTTTTTTTAATCATGCAATATGTTTTTTATAATTTTGTGTATGTTGTATTAACATGTCTAGATTATAATGTCTATGTAAAAAGTTAGATTACTCATTTTAGTTGTCATGTCGTGATTAGATCGATCTATTGATGATGTTTTAGTATATGACATTAAAAGTCAGGAAGCCATAGTTAAAAATATATGTATTGTGTTGCAACGAACGTTCTTTCCTGCACGAATCTTCTCAGCAAACATTTCTATTAATCACAGATTATTATTCAAACCTTTAAATAGGAGAAAAACGAAAACTCCGTGCCAAACTATGGGAAAGGAGGAGGAGAGGTCTGGCAGCTCCATCGGCAGTTGCCGAACAAGATGAGGACATGGGCACAGAAGGTGGCACAGATTCCACTAAAGGTAATTGGTTCCTATGCACTGTCAAACATTAATGTACCATATTTTTCGTAGATAACCATGTACATGTCTTCATATTTGTTACTAAAAGAGCTATCAAGCAGGGCACCATGTCCTAACAAATGTACCTCTTGTGACTTTTATGATACGGCCAATGTTTTGTATTATGTAGATGAAGACATTATTCCGGAAATAATCCTGGTGGAGCCAACAAGTGATGAGACACCAGAGCAACAAGAAGGTTGGTAGGCACAGATTTTTGTGTAGTGGGATCATAGAAATATGTGTATTTGCAATGATTGTTTAACCTTATATTCTTGTATTCCCTTACAAATTTACATTGCAGATGTTGCATCATGCCAGGATGTGGCATCCCCAGCCATGTCAGAACCCTGATCTCCTGGCAACTTGCCAAGCAGCGTGGAAGCCACTTCCGAAAATGTGGACGATCCTGGACCAAGTGTCAGAGAGCCAATTGTGTGCCCACGTAGGTTTTTTCATAATGATTTTTATCAGTGTTTTTTTAGCCTCCAATTGTCAACACTAGTTCCCTATGGGAGCCTCTTTATTTGAATGGAAGTGGCACCGTAATTCGGATCAGGATGCTCTGACTTGCGGGGCCACTTGCGCTGTGAAGATTTTTGAGGGGGAAGTACACAGACAAATTGAAGAACCCACCGTGGGTGTCCCCCCAAGTTCACAACCCGGCCTTTTGTGTGTGGTATTGAGTTTGAGGGTATGCCCACAACAAAAAGACAGCGTGGGTTACCCCCAAAACCCCTACCAGACCCTTATCCAAGCATGCAGCTTGTCAGGCCAGGAAAGAGAACGAGCAAGCGGACCAAACACCCCCTGGACCACAGCAGGACACATGCCCTCAACATGGGGGGGTTTTGTTGCTTTGGGCCAGGGGGCCTCTGCACCGCACACACAAAAGCACCTTGCTCCCATGTAGAGGAGGACAAGGGCCTCATCCCCACAACCCTGTCTGGTGGTTTTGGGGGGTCATGCGGCCAGGGGGTTCCTAGGACTTTGGAAGCAACCTTTAACAAAGGGTGGCCCCCAGATCCCAGACCCCAATCCCTATGTGAATGGGTATGGGGTACATAGTACCCCTACACATTAACCACATAAATGGAAGTGTATGTGAATAACGACAGGAGACGTTTATGAAATGTTCTTAAATATCTTCATCCGGTCTTCTCCACTCTGCTCTTTGGATCTTCTCCTCTCCACTCTTCTGCTGTCCAATCTTCTGCTCTTATGTTGTCTGCTCTTTTGCCCTAGGCTCTTCTTCTTCCTCCTGTCCTCCTCCGATGCTGTTGCCGTGCATTCTGCCCGTCTCTGGTCTCTGCATCTTAATATATATACATTACGACCATGCCCTCACAATGACGTCATCATGCGTTCACACCCCTAATAAATCTATAGTAAGCTCAGGAGACCGGCAGAATCATCAGCAACAGCATCGGAGGAGGACAGGAGGAAGAAGAAGAGCCTAGGGCAAAAGAGCATAAGAACAGGGTAGGTATTAACTCGAGAGGAATTTAAGATTACCTGGACACCAAATGTTTCTCTATTATTATGACCTCATGTAGGTGATTCACATTGACTCATTTTTTTTTATTTTTTACAGACCATGTTTTACATAGTTGCACATTAGCCAAATTGACCCGTGAGGCTCTCCAATGCTGCGCAGACCTGGAACAAATAAAGGAGACTGCAACGGCATTACAAATCAAAATGCGCAATTTTGTGGACATGATTGGCAAATTTTAAGCCACAATTTTACTACGTTTTTAATGTTTGTATTGGTTCCTGATGTTACAAATTTTTTATAATGTTTTATGGCATTTTAAATACACTCAGATGTTAAAGAGTGTACCCAAGTTTGGGAAAAGCACTTTACAACACCCTAACCCTAACCCTAACCCTAACCCTGTGAATGTTTGATACTAAAACGTTTTTACATTCAACAATGTGTGTTCAATTCTTTATTAGACTTTCGTTGGGGGGTCGAGGTCTAAAGCTGTGTAAAGAAGCACTAAATGTATGATGGCTGTCCTATTCCCATATTTACATGTTAATGAAAGCATTTTGGACACTGCCATATGCGAGTTGCTGGAGGTGTCAATGAAATGTTAAAGATACACCCAGTTTTAACGCATATCACAGTGCGATCTGACATTTCACACAGGATCGGATCACACAAGTTTGAACGACTGTGCGATCCTATCCTGATGCGGCTGAATAAATGCATCATGTGCGACTTTTGTGCGAGTGCAGTGTGAATTGAGACATACACTTTGTATGGCTACATTCGCACTGAACACGCATACAAGTCGCACATGACCCTTTATTTCTGATGTATCTGGATTGGATCGCACAGTGCTTAACACTTGTGGAATACAATCCTGTGCAAAAAGTAAGTGGCGGGTCACCCTTATGCAATGCTGGAAGGCTGCAAAGTCGCAGACTTCCCGCATCGCATAAGTGTGACTCAACACTCAAGGTACTAGCAGTCCTAGGATTCAATATGGCATTGATATTGCCAGTAGCAATCAGTGTAGGGAGATCAGTGTAATCTATAGTGTATTGCTTGTTCGTTGCTCTAGTTCACTTTCCATTACCTATATATATAACACTTTGAGATGAACAATGATCAAGTTTCACATAACACTGACATATTCTAACATTGGTGGGCAGTGAGAAGGATGTCATAAATGAACACAACATAACAGGTGTAGGTACTTTGTTAATACCCTAATGTATTATATGAAATATATAGTATGGGCAACTTCTGGACAATGAACACCAATGTAAGGTGACATTAGATGAACCTTGGGTGTGACCTAGTTCTCAATGTGACAGGGTTTGTGTACATTTTGTGGGGTGCAGAAGGCCCTTGTATTTACACCACTGGCTAAAAAATAACACATGGCCATCATCACTTTGGATCAGCTGGTGAGAGACTACAGTCAAGAAACACACTGATGAATGTATTAACCCTTCCAAAGTCACACATATATAACACATGATTAACCCAAATAATTGTGTTTGGCATATGTGCCCAAATGATTATAATCCACAATACAGAATCATTGCAATTTTTGTTTAATGTGTTGAAAAATAATATATCTCTGACATTTATCTTGTGTGTCCAATCTTTAACAAGATTAATGGGTGTGTGACAGTGATTGCTGCCAGGACACAGCTCCTCTCCCCACGAAATAGTCCAGATATTCCTGGCGGATCTGACGGGCCCTGTGTGATGCCAATGCTGACCGTCCAACTTCCATTGACGTCATGGACTCCACTTGGTTAGAAGGTTGGGCCTCTCCACTTGTACCTGGCATAGCAGGGTCAGTATCCAGTTGCTGCAATACATAATTTTGTGCATTCCTGCGTAGGAAGTTGTGCAAAATGCAGCAACACAAGACCACATTATCCACTTTGTACAGTGCCAGGTTTATGGACGTCAGGAATATCCGGAACCGGTTGGCCATTATCCCGAAGGCATTCTCCACAACTCTGCGAGCTCTGGACAACCGGTAGTTGTAAATCCTTTGGTCTGGGGTGAGGTTCCTCTGAGGGTAGGGCTTCATGAGATGCTCCCCAAGCGCAAAAGCCTCATCTGCGATAAACACAAAGCTCATACCCTCAACAGTTTGCTCCCTGGATGGCAGGTTCAGAGTGCCGTTCTTTAGACGACGAGCGAACTCCGTCTGATCAATAACTCCCCCATCCGAATTGCGGCCATTTTTGCCAATATCCAAAAAAATAAACTCATAGTTTGCATTAACTATGGCTAGCATGACTATACTAAAAAAACCTTTATAATTATAAAAAAATGTGCCGGAATTCGGAGGGGGGACAATGCGGACGTGCTTCCCATCAATAGCACCCCCACAATTGGGAAAATTCCACTTCTCCAGAAATTGATCAGAAATCTCCAGCCATTGCTCTGCGTTTGAAGGAAACTGTGGGGAAAAAATAAAAAAAATAAAATTAGTGCTTGAGCACATCACATTATTAATTACACACACAGTTGTCTGTTAAATGCTTATGCAACTTGCTAAAAAAATATACAACAGGAAGGCAAAGGTTTGGATATGGGGATGTAACATCTACATACATTTATTTTCAACCTCCTATTGTTCTTATATTGTAAAGGGCCATACACACTAGAAGATTCTCTGAAGACTTTTTCGTGCAGATTTACCTTTTCTATGTAGTGCAAGGGCCTACCAGATTGCATAGGATTTGAAAGTGTTTGTTGGACCTCATATTATTTGGTTTTGGTAAATCGGAAGGATAAATTGTTCTGACAATCTTCTAGTGTGTATGGCCCATTATACTCACCAGCTAGAGCTGAGATTTACAAACTACGGCCATCCAGCTGTTGCAGAACTACACATCCCATGAGGCCTTGTAATTCTCTGACATTCACAGACATGACTAGGCATGATGGAAATTGAAGTTCGTGAACAACTGGTGGGCCATAGTTTGAAGACCTCTGAACTTGAGCTTTGGTATATGCTGACTTTGAGATTTAGCATGTGGGTGGGGGATGGGTAAGTAAAACTGGGCATTTATACATCAATAAGGGCTTGTGGTCAGTGAAGGTTTTAACATCATTACATAAACATACAGAATCATAGGTGGGAATGGATGGACTGATGTATTTTAGATAAATCATTAACTAGGTACTAAAACATTGGCCAAGGAATAATTGTTTGAGGGAAAGCAATAAAATTAGATAAATTCGACATACTGTTAACAGGCAATGCGTTTAGGGACACATAGGAGAGAATGGTGGGGTGGTTAGTGGGTAATTTTACAAATGGTTAAAGATAATCTACATCTTTACTACTATGTGCATGCGGACAGAGGGTAGTTTACAAATAATGGCCTGTGTCAATTGCTGTACATCCAAAAACATCATAATTCGGGTGAAACTAGTAATACATGTAATGTAATGTAAAAAATCAAACATACCTTGATATAGTCCTTCTGCAAGACCTTGATGATGGCAGAGCAGGTCTCAGGGATGATGACTCCCAGTGCTTGGGGGGAGATGCCTGTGGTGAACTTCAGATCCTGCAGGCTTCTCCCTGTTGCAAGATACCTCAACGTCGCAATTAACCTTTGCTCAGGAGTAATTGCAAGCCGCATACAAGTATCCTGCTTCAGAATATAGGGGGACACCAGGGCAAGAAGACGGTAAAAGATGGGATCCGTCATCCTCAAATAATTCCTGAAGTCATCAGGATTATTTTCCTGGAGCTCCCTCAGCAAGGACATATGAGAAAATTGATCACGGTTAAGCAACCAATTTTTCGTCCAGGAGGTCCGCTTCTTCTTCCTATTGCTCGTACGTCGTCTCAGAGCCAAAACTCCAACACTAACGACAGCAACGGACGAATTCACGGTCGCCATAATAAATTCTCGAATGATGTCTCGGAAAATAGCGAAATGTCGTCAACCAAACAAATGCTACCGAAATCAGCGCGAGATGCCCAGAAGGGTCACGGCCAAACACTCACTTCCTCTTTTGTAGCGGCGAACGTGCGTGGAACGTAGTGACGTCATTTTCTGTCGGAAGACAAATGTCCTGGGCAAGTTTTGAGCACTTTTCAACAGACAAACAACAAACACACCAGCCGCGAACATTTGTAGGACGTTCTGTCGGCCGACGATCGGTACGTGTGTACGGGGCTTTTCTTGCAAACATGAAAATTTTTGTCTGCAGACACCAGAACGGACGATTGTTCGCCTGTCAGTACAGAAATCAGCCGACAGACCGCAGATTTGCAAGACTGGGCATGCTCAGAAAATAAAAAACACAGGGAAAGTTAACCATTACATGACATCACTTCTGCAGTCAGCTGAAGTCTGCGGACAAAATTCTTGTGCTGTCCTTGTGCTGTCTTTGCACTTTTCAACAGACACCGACATCCCGGGGAGAAAAGACGAACATTTGTATGACGACGATCTGCGTGTGTGTACGGGGCTTTATGAATATAACATTGGCGCCTTAAAAATTTACCATTTGGCAATTATATATAGTGATAATAATAATAGTTGACACATTAATCCCTCTGTATTTCATTGCAGAAAAATCCAATAGTTTGTGAAATGTCATAAGAGATTGTTGTATAACAGCAAATTATATAGAACTGTAAGGCTGCTTTCACACCGCTATGTTGAAAAAAAAACGCGGTTAAAAGCACATATGCGTTTTTGAATACTAACTCAATGTACATGCACCACTGTATACCATCTATGTACAATTAATATCATCTCAAATGTCCTTCCTATTTCTGTAATATTTAACCTTTCTAAAAATCTACCATGATTCTACTAATTTCAAAAAATATTGAAATTAAAAAGCGCATATGCGTTTTTGCTGCTTTTTTATGCCTTTCCAGTGCGTTTTTTGGGTGCCTATTACCCAGCATACACTTGTTGAAACTTGGACGTGTGACCAGTGCATTTTCTGGGTGCCTATTATTCAGCATGCACCTGTAAAACTTGGACGTGTGACCAGTGCATTTTTTGGGTGCCTATTATCCAGCATGCACCTGTGAAAGTTGGACATGTGACCAGTGCATTTTTCTCAGTGCCTATTACCCAGCATGCACCTGTAAAACTTGGAAATGTGACCAGTGCATTTTTCTCGGTGCCTATTACCCAGCATGCACCTGTAAAACTTGGACACATGACCAGTGCATTTTCTCAAAGCCTATTACCCAGCATGCACCTGTGATTCTTTGACATGTGACCAGTGCATTTTATCAGTGCCTATTACCCAGCATGCACCCATACTTGCAAACTGTCCCATTTTTGCCGAGACAGTCTGGGCAAATAGGAGTCTGTCCCGGGTAATTTACATTGTCCCTGGAAGCACCCGTGATCAGGCTGCCCGTAAATGTTACGCAGAAGTAGTGCAGCTGAATGGGAGACTTATTCCAATTCTGCTACTTTGGCCTTAAGTTTGAAATTCCCTTTTTAATTTCCTGTAATTCTCTCTATATTGAGTAAACCCTATAATCTGATAAGTAGGCAGAGATTAATTATGCAGAGTGGGCGGAGCTTCAGGGAAGTGGGTGTGGTAAGTAATTGATAGCTTTACTGCTAAGTGTCCCTGGAAATTTTTTTCAAATGTTGGCAACTACGTGCACCACTGCACCTGTGATTCTTTGACATGTGTCCAGTGGATTTTGTCGGTGCCTATTTTTTTTTTTTTTTTTTTTTTTTAAGCCCGTAGCGTGTGAAACACACTCAAAAGACTTCACCCGGTGCATAAAAAAGTGCACACACACAGACGTGAGGAACACAAAAAGTGCACAGGGTGTGCGAACAAATGGTCTTCCCTCCGAAGAGGTAGGACCCGAACCTCGATCCCCCGGGGCGCAAGACTCCTGACAGGGATTTGAGGTACTCATGGTCTGTCTGGCCGAAACCAGACTGACCCCGTTCTTCAGGGGGACTGCCGAAACAGCCCCCACCGAGTACTAAGTGGGGCTCCCCCGAAGGGAGACCCCATGAGAGAGGGCGGACCAAGCCAAAAGGCCATATCCACCCCCTCCCAAGACTCAAGGTAGGGCCCGAGGACCCACACCCTACAAGTCGTGCCTATTACCCAGCATGCCCCTGTGATGCTTGGACATGTGACCAGTGCATTTTCTCTGTGCCTATTACCCAGCATTCACCTGTGATTCTTTGACACGTGTCCAGTGAATTTTCTCAGGGCCTATTACCCAGCACACAAGGACACCTGTGAAACTTGGACATGTGACCAGTGCATTTTCTCGGTGCCTATTACCCAGCATGCACCGGTGAAACTTGGACATGTGACCAGTGCATTTTCTCGGTGCCTATTACCCAGCATGCACCGGTGAAACTTGGACATGTGACCAGTGCATTTTCTCTGTGCCTATTACCCAGCATGCACCGGTGAAACTTGGACATGTGACCAGTGCATTTTCTCTGTGCCTATTACCCAGCGTGCATTGGTGAAACTTGGACATATGACCAGTGCATTTTCTCGGTACCTATTACCCAGCATGCACCTGTAAAACTTGGACTTGTGACTCAAAAACGCACCAAAAATGCAATGCAGGTGCGTTTTGTGAGGCATTTTGACACATTTTCTATTCAGAACAATGGGAACCTGCATTTTTTATGTAGTTTTGAAAATACAGAATGCAGGACTTTTCAAAAAGCACCGTGTGGTGAAGAGTCTCATAGCATTAAGCCCTGGTTTACAATATGCCATTCTAGATGCGTTTTCAACCACACAGATTCTCAGGACAGGCTAACTGTTATTGTTTTTCCTATTGAGATGGTTCACACAGATGTGAACCACATGGGTTGCGTTTTGATTGCGATCCAAAAAAGGATCCTGTGCACGTATGGAGCGGTGCGTTCCAAACTAGCAAGTGATAAAATATATTGGCACTGGGAGAGAGGTGTTCACACAGGAGTGCGATTCACATTTAATTTTGCATTGAAGTGAATGGACAGCATGTCAGCGAATGGAAGGCGGCATGGAGCAGCATTTAACACCGTAAAAATACAACAGCATTCACACAGATTTGCATCCCTTAATTGCAATGCGATTTTGCATATATGTGAACGCAGGCTTAAAGGGATTGCGCTTTTCTTTTGCATTTTTAGCACAGTAAAAAACACAGAAAAAACTCATCAGTGTGAAAACAGAGGAAGTATTCACACCTGCAAATTCACCTGACTCCAATTACATGTGTGATCCGCAGCAGGAGTTCCCAACAATTAGCTGCAGGAGGCAGCCCCATTGAAATGAATCAGCTATGATTAAGCCCTCCTTCACATTGGAGCGATTTGTTATGCGATTTTGACAGGTCAAATCACAAGACAAGTCACAGCGTATTGCTGGCAATGGCACCGTTCCAATTGGTGCGACATCAACTTTGCAGCATCGCATCAATTTGTGAAAGTAGTTCCTGAACTACTTTTGCCGATATCAGATGTGACTTCAACAGACATCTGTGCATGAAGCCGCACAGATGTCTTTCAAGTAGCACCTGAAATCGCGCTGACCTGCTACTTTGAAATCGTGCTACTTCAAGTGAAGTGGCGCGATTTCAAAGCAGCATCAATGTGAACCAGGGGTAAGCGCTGAGTAAGCGCAACACATGTTAGCTATTTTATTTATTCCTTTGCTGTAGCTTGTGGTTGTGCGTTTTATTCCAGCATCTACCATAAAGATGGTTTTAGATGTGCGGACGACTACCATTTTTACGTTTGCTGTAAAGACAGTTATGAGCTGGGCCAGCACCTAGTAGCATGTTAGCAAGAGTAGACCGGTGGACCAAACTGGAGGCTGCAGGAATCCCACAGCTGCCACTCTCATATAATTGCTGCAAGAGCAAGTGGCCTAGATCAGCTGTCAGCAGCCTGACAGCTTTCAGAGGGACTGCCTCCCCCAGCTAATTGCCGGGAACCCCCACTGGGGATCTTGCATGTAATTGGAGTTGGGTGCACTTACAGGTGTGAATGCGCCCAAAAAAATGTATAAGAGTGAAAAAGCAAAGAGTGTTCTGCATATTTATAATCACGCCTCCTAGTGGTCAGCTTAACACCCCAGATGTTTTGGAACTACATTTCCCATGATGCGCAACTACACTGCAGAGTGCATGAGCATCATGGGAAATGTAGTTCCAAACATCTGGGGTGCCAAGGCTCCCTATCACTGGCCTAAGGATATAAGAACTCACTGAACTGTTGATGGTATGAAGTCACATGGCTGGACAAATTCCAAGGTGACTTGTGATATGCTCATCATGTATAACATGTAATGTACACAGCACAGGAGTGATAAAAAAGGAAAAATTGCGTAATATCGCTGCTGGTCTAATGATATACCATAATATTATATATATATATATATATATAAAATATATATATATATATATAGATGAAAAACATATATTATAAAAAAAACAAAAGTGGCAATAATGCAATATACTGATGTTGATAAAACAGAAGTATATATGAAATGAATAATAAAGTACACACTAACACCAAAGTGTGAATAAAAGTCCTCCTTTATAAAGTGCAAAAAATGCAAAAAAATCTCTAGGTTATAGTTGTGCTTCCCAACTACACACACGATGAGAATCGCTCCTTTTTTCCCGTGCTCCAATACACCAGGTGCAATAAATGCTCACCTCTACTAGAGAACCACCAGGGGTCAGACACAGCAAGAATCGGGAGAAAACTCTGACACATAGATTGTTTATAAAGTCTCCAACTCCTCCGAACACAGCTTCAGGGTAATACATAAAAAAGAAAAATACTGCCTATAGTGCAGTACCTGGGTTAATTGCTCAAGCAAAAACCTGGCCACATAAAATACACTCACATTTATTGAATTAAAATAACACATGTAAAACGATTCCACCTGCTCATAGTTACATTCATCTGATCCCACCGCCAGGCTCCACCTCTACGCGTTACGTCACCTCCCACGTGGCTTCATCTGGAGCTGGGATCTCCAAACTACAGCCCTCCAACTGTTGCAGAACTACATGTCCCATGGGGCATTGTAAAACTCGGACATTCACAGACATGACTAGAAATGATAGAAATTGTTGTTCCTTAATACCTGGAGGGCCATAGTTTAAAGACCCCTGATCTGGAGGGTAACAGCCTCTCACCTCTTTCATATTACTAGAATGGTCTCCAACCAGCGTACAGTGTTGTGAGAGGCTGTGGTGGAGGAATTCTCACAGCGGCACCTGCATGTCTCAATGGTAAGCACCTATCCACAGCAGTCATGTTTATGAGGATCCTATGTGATGGATTTTTATGTTAATTTTAGGAATATAGGTTTAATAGATTTTTGCGCTGCACTGTTTTATTTGATTGGTACTGTGTGCTCTGTCTTTATCGCTTATTACCTGCTTGCTTTTCGGTGTAATCCTTCGGTTTCTTTTCAATGACGTCATGGCATATGCGCTGTTAGCCCTATTTTTCTGGCAAGCTTATGCTTGCTGGAAAAATGCTGTGTATATGCTGGGGCAGCGTAATTTCTTAATGTCGGCGTCAGCCCCGAGATCCCGCGACACTCCTTCCCCATTGAGAACCTGGGCCGCAGCAGGATCGCTCGGCTCCTATTCGCTGGACACTGATTCCATAGTGACCGGAAACGAAAAACGAGGCTTGCCTTCGGGAAATAATGCACATGCGTGGGATTGTGGCCAGGGATACATGGTGAGGGCGGAAATAAATTACTGTACAGACGCGGAAGACAGGAGTTGTAATGGCGGTGGCAAAATACAAGCTGGAGTGTTCACAAAAACTTTATTCTCACAAGTAGGAAGGTTTATTTGTCATACTATATTCTGTGCTTTAAATGAAAACAGCAAAATTAAGTTATTTATTGATTTGAAATTACACTTTTAGAGTTCACTACCGCTTTAAAATCTCTTTAAGTGCCGGTTTACATTGGTGCGATGCGGGAACCCTGCAAATCACACTGCCATATGCGAACTGCTGGGAGTGTCAATACAAAGTTAACGAAACCCCCAGAATAGTTTGCATATCACAGTGCGAACTGTATGTTTGGACAGAAATCGGATTGCATAGGTGTGAACACCTATGCGATCCGATTCTGGCGCAGACCAAAAAATGGGTCCTGTCCCGCTTTGGTCCGAATGCGATGCAAATTCAGCCATACAATCTACATGGCTGAATTTGCATCGCACAGACATCCCACGTGATTTGCACAGCAGTGCGGTGTGAATCACATGCGAGGTCTGATATTGCATATGTGTGAACTGTTGCTGCATCGCATTCGGACCAAAGTCGCACAAGACCCTTTTTTTTGGTCCATGATTTATTTTTATTTTTTTGGTAAAGAGGGTCTTTTACATCCGCCTGTCCATAGTGAAGCATGGACCTTCCCATCAGGTCTGCCTGGAAAAGTGCATTCAGAGCCCCCCCCTTACAGAAAGAGCCCTCCCAGTGCTGGAACTGTGCATGGCGGGGAAGGAGAGGAGGAAAGAAGAGACCATCATGTTCTAGATCAGACATTACAGGGCAGGGGAGCAGGGGGCCTGGGCAGATGGTTCTGCTTACAAGCTGTGAGATGAGGGGAGCACTGCAATGGAAAGTAGAATAGTCTGTGCTGGGACTCCGGCCACCTTACTGCTGTCATGTGCCAAGCATGAGAGGAAATCGAAAATACAGCGGAAATGGTACTGACTCTCACTGGTACGACCTCCCCCTGACGTCACCGTTGGAGCCTGTATAATACAGGACAGCTGCATCCCCATCCCTGCCCACTAACACAGAATAGGCAGTAAGGAGAAGAGAGGTTCCACATAGGCCTAGGGGATATTCTATCAGACCTCCACCACACATAGTCCGGCTAATGAAAGTTACTGCTGGGGAGGAGATTTGTTCTGATCTCTGACTGTCCACATAAGAAGCAATGTAAGGTCTGCTTTTCGGGACTTTGGCCGGGACATTTGACCAAAATCCGTGAACGTCCCGGCAAATCTGTGGGTGTTGGCAACTATGGCATGTGTGTTCCCAGATTGCAAGAATAAAGCCTAGTACACACGCAGCGATTTTCCGCCGACCGGTCGTCCGTCTTTTGTCCAGAGTGGTGTTTTGTTGGTTGGAATGTGCCTAGACTGCACTGGACTTTTGTCGGCCGACAAAATTCTACTTCAGAAGTGATGTCATGTGTTGGTTTGCTTTCTTTGTGTTCTTTCTTCTCTGAGCATGCCCAGTCTTGCTCATAAGATTTTTCCCTGTCGAAATCTGTACTGACTGCACGAAAACCGGCCGTGCTTTGACGGAGGACAAAAATTTTATAGCCTGCACACCAGATTTTTTTCGGCCGAAAAGTCGGAGTCGGTTGTCGGAAGCATCATACTAACAAGCCGAAAATTGGCAGATCGGTCGTCGGACGAAAATTCCATGCCGAATTTCGATGCGTGTGTACGAGGCTTCACTTGCCACAAATTTGTGGCAGTGTTGAATTGTAAGTCTGTTAACTTGCTGCACATTTTCACTGGCAAGTTGTACACTTGCAGAGCACCTGAAGCTCAATTTCCAGTTGACACTTCAAATCTGCGTGGCAAGTCTCTAGCAAGATCAAAGGTCAAAGTGAGTCTACAGCAAGACCTCTGCAAGTCTACAGCATGGAAATTCAGCCACAGTGCCCCCTGTGGTGGGATGACTATTGCACAACATAACTGTGCCAGAACTTGCAGCAGACTTGTAGACAGTTTGCAAAGAAGTTGATCTGAAGTCATGCAGTGTGGACTTGCTGCAATTGTGCAACAAACCTGTGAGACCTGGCAAGTAATTTTCAAACTTGCAGCACAATTGCTTGCTATCTGGGTTTGAGCTTTGGAGTGCACATCCTAATGCAATGAGCTGCGCACACTTATGCTCCCAGTACTGCCTGTTTTAGAGAATACAAAACCAAGTATCATTTCGTGCTGCTAAATAATGTGTATGGAATTTGTTAATGATAACAAGAAAATCTGTAAAATAGATCCCCTTCGCCAGCAACAATGCAACAGCCCCTCCCCAGCAACAACAGTTTCCCACACAACAATAGACCCCCCCCCCCCAAGTAGCAACAATTGACTCTACCCCAGCAACAAGAGATCCCCTGAAGCAACAATAGATCCAACCAGAGATTTTCTATCCCCATCGGGATGTAAAGTTATCGGAACCTGGGGTTTGCCCCGAAGACATCAACACTGGAGTATACCTCTGGAGGACTTACATCTACATGAGAATGCCTCTAAAGGACTGTAATCACAAGCCTGTAGTTCAAAGTAGGGACATAGAAAAAAACCATTTTTTTTTATATGTTGGACTTTGAGATGTTCATTTCGCACTTTTCTAAGTAAAATACTGAAAAGTTTTCCTTGCCTGGTCTAAAGTTACTAAAGATATGTATTGCAAGTAATCAACGCTCACATGGTTCACCGAGTGGGTCTTAACACATTGGGGTATGAAGACATTGCTGTGGAGTAATGTGAAGACCCATGTGGTTACCTGGAGTAACCGAAGTTAACAGGCAGCCTGTTGATAGCTTCTAAAGTGTATCTGTTTGGGTGGAGCGGCCTCTAGCAGCGAGGGAGATGTTGTAGGCACTCCCCTGTCTTCCAGAGCAATAGGAGCAAATTGCACCACAGAGGTTCTCATCCTGTACAGAGGTACGGAGGTTCAAGAGTCAAGTTAAGTGCACGAGTGGAGTCCATGCAGATTGCACGGCGGGGCCCTCTCTGCTACTGAGGAGTAGTAGTGGAAAACGCTGGACAGGTGAATGTGGACAGCGCACAGCATGTCTTGCCTAAATGCAGATTACAGAGAAGGTGTACATTGTCATGGGGAACCGAGAGTTGACTGGAGAACAGTGGCGTCACCAGTGTACATGTTGTACGTTAACCTCTAAGAATAGAGGTCTGCCTTAAGGTTAAGTATTCCCCCTCAGTAGCCTCAGCCTTGTCCCAGGGCATTAATGAAGACAGCACGAAGCAAAGATACCCCATGTGTAGTAAAGTGACCTTGTACAAGGTGCCCAACGTAGCCCAGAAGAACCCACCCCAGGGTAGGCCTCTCATGTGACCCTTGCTTGGCGCCCAATGAGGAGGGAAACATGGAGGATGTGACAAACATCACCCTACCCCCCCTTACACACACTTCTCTTTTAAATCAAAAAATTAAAGGGGGGAGGGGGAGGTCAGGGACAGTCAGGCCCAGAAAGATAGGACTAGATGAGGCTGGATATCTTCTTTCCAAGATATGAGGTGGTTTCAGTTAATTTCAGTACAGGAGAGAAGCCTGTACAACTGTGAAAGACTGAAGGTAAAACTGGAGTTCAGCTTTAATTAAAATTTTAACTGTGCACCGCATGCGCAACGCCCCCTATTCATCCCAAATGCTCAGAATGAAGCACAATGTACGTACAATTTTTGTTTGTGCTTAGTAGGTTATTGGTTAGCTAAATTTGTCTCTGCTGTCAGTCAGTGAAGTTCTTTTTCGAAGCCTGGAACATTGTGATACTGTTTGATGTACAACGGAGCGAACCTCCCTCTGGTGCGCAGTTATAGAACATCTCTATCTAGGTCATAAGGGAGATTTTATCTACCTCTTACTGAACCGAATGACACAACGCAGCAAAATTGTTACAATTACCCTTATCAAAGAAGATACAGAGAATTAGATCAATCGCCGACTTTCTCTACACCACGGTTGACTCTCTCGCTTAATAAGTCCTTGACTAGTTACTTTGCTTTTTTAGAGGTTTTCCACTTGTAATAACAGTCAGATTGCCTAATGTAGGTCACTGGTGTAGCTTAAAGCAGTTGTCAACCGAAAAAAATTGCATTGCATACTAGCACATTATGAAATTGTTACCATAGAACAAAGCCCTCCAATTGAGCGCTGTCACCACTGACAGGGCTTTCATCTTCCCCCCGGTATTCTTCCGGGTTGGCGGGCTTCCATTGTATCAGTGGCATGGAGCTTTTATGGTCAAGCACGGTATGCCGAACCTTCAGAATGCATGCGCTGGTGACGCCACTGGCTGCATCCAGTGTGAATATCTGCTAAACATTTAGGAGATCTTCATTTTACCTACAGGTAAGCCTTATTATAGGCTTACCTGTAGGTAAAAATCACAAAGCAGACTTTACTACCACTTTAAGTCAAGTGTTTAAATCTATCTGGGCTAATAGGTTGCTTATTTAAAGCAGAACTCCAAGCAAACCGCTAAATACATCATTGAGATATGGCAACTGCTTTACGTGACATATTATTCGCAATTCTGTTTGGCCAATCTAGTGATCTGGCTACTCGTGCCAGACAGTGCTACATCTCCCTGCAGACTAAATTATAGTTTAAGTGATACTAAAGTCTCATTTTTTTTCTTCCTTAAAAATAATAAACATGTCATACTTATCTTCTCTGTGCGGTGGTTTTGCACAGAGCAGCTTGGATCCTCCTCTTCTTGGGTCCCTCGCCGGCGATCCTGGCCCCTCCCTCCTGTTGAGTGCCCCCACAGCAAGCAGTTTCAGACACGGAGCGGAGGTTAGGCCCCACCCCCTCCTCATTGACTAGCTGACTTTGAGTGACAGCAGCGAGAGCCAATGGTGCCAATTCTGTATCTCAGCCAATCAGACGGCTGAGGCACTCGCGCACATTTCTGGATCTAGATGGGGCTCGGATAAGTATTAGGGGGACTGATGGGGCTGCTGGACAGCGGTATTAAATGCTGCCCGCACACACAGCAGAAGCAGCTGTCCGCTTCCTATTCTATCCACTACTGGACCACTTCAGGTGGGTATACCAAGATGATGCTCTGCAGCTGCAGATATCAACCCAGTACCCGTTATTTAGAGGTCGGCTCTCTTGTAAAACGTGTAAAAAGTGTACAACACTTCTGGTGTACCTGTCGACCGCACCATTTTAAAAAAGACAAATGCATTCAAAAACACTGATCTTGGTGTTTTGAATGCTTTAAGGGCAGAGGAGGGATTTGGGGTTTTATAGACCCCCAGATCTCATCATAAAGAGTACCTATCATGTGCCTATTGTTGTCTACATTCCTTGTGACAGCAATAAAAGTGATAAAAAAAATAAAAATAAAGCAACAGTGGGAAAAAAATAAAAAAAATAAAATTAATTAATAGTTACAAAAAAAAACCTTAAAGTGCATCCGTGTTTGCTCGCGTTTGCAAACAGTCCTGTGCGCACACAAACAGCAATTGACCAACACATGCGAGGTATCACTGCGAATGTTAGATCATGAGCAGTAATTCTAGCACTAGAGATCCTCTTTAAATCTAAAGTGGTAACCTGTAAAGGCTTTAAAAGCACTGCTTATGGATAGTAAAATTTACATTTGCCGCTGTTGTGCTGGTGTGCGCTATTTTAAAGTGTGACATGTTTGGTATCCACTCGGTGTAACATCATCATATTTTATGAAGTAAGGGTTATATATTGTGATTTTTGCATTAAAATTTAAAAAGTAAATTTTTCCTAAAAAAGTGAGTTTGAAAAATAGTACCGTGTGACATAAAAAAAATTGCAAAACCCATCAATGGATTTGCTAGGCCTCTGCTTAACCACTTCTGGACTAGAAGGTTTTACCCCCTTAATGACTAGGCATTTTTTTGCGATTCGGCACTGCGTTACTTTAGCTGACAATTGCGCGGCCGTGCAACGCTGTACCCAAAAAAAAAAACTGATGTCCTTTTGTTGCCACAAATAGAGCTTTCTTTTTGTGGTATTTGATCACCTTTCATTTTTTTGCGCTATAAACAAAAACAGAGCAACAATTCTGAAAAAAAAAAAAAACAATATTTTTTACTATCTGCTATAAAACACAGCCAATAAACAAAATTTAAAAATCAAATTTTTTCATAATTTTAGGCAAATATGTATTCTGCCACATGTTTTTGGTAAAAAAAATCCCAATAAGTGTATATTGATTGGTTTACGCAAAAGTTATCATGGCTACAAACTTGGGGATAGATTTATGTAATTTATATTTATTTATTTATTTTTTTACTAATAATGGCAGCGATCAGCGATTTTTAGCGGGACTGCGACATTGCGGCAGACAGATTAGACACCTAACTGACATTTATGAAGGGACCAGTGACATTACTACCGTCATCAGTGCTAAAAATATGCACTGTTACTGTACTAATGACACTGGCAGGGAAGTGGTTAATACCAGGGGCGATCAAAGGGTTAAGTGCGTCCCTAGGGAGTTCTTTCAAACTGTGGGGGATGGACTCACTAGATAAATATACAGTAGAGATCCGTGTTCCTAAATAGCAGAAACACAAGATTCCTCTGTTCATTTCTGACAGAACGGCGGTCTGCTTTGTTTACATAGGCATACCGCTGTTTTGTCTCTATGGGGAGCGATCGCGGGTGGCCGGCCGGCATCTCGTCCGCTGGACCCGCTGATTGGCTCCCCTTCTGGCCAATCAGTGCGCACGCCCCCACTGGCTATTGCACGAAATGACTAGTTTTGCACAATAGAGCTGACCTGCTACAGTAGATGTACTGCTGGCGGTTGGCAAGTGGTTACATAAAATATATAACATTTGGGGGTTCTAAGAAATTTTCTAGCAAAAAATACAGATTGTTACATGTAAACAAACAGTGCCAGAAAAGGTCTGGCCTGGAAGTGACTATACAAGGTGGGCCCCTTTTCACACTTGTTTGACCTGAATGTCGTGCGACTTTGCCATGACTTGAAGCAATGCCTGTGTAATCCTAAGGTCTATGGACCTTAACCGCTTTACCTCTAGCCACTGTGCTGCTACTGTGGCACAGTGGCTCGTTATCGTCTAGCGACGTAGACATACGTCGCTAGACTCCTCCCCTGTAGGCGGCGCTCGCGCGCCGCCGGAGGCGCGCTCCCGCTGTTTTCATTCACAGCGGGAGTCGGGCCAGGGGAGGAGCGGTGGCGATCGCCGCTGCTCTTCCCCGATCGTCGGGGAATCCAGTTTGGAGATCCGCCCGCCTGTGTAAACAGAGCGGGCGGATCTCCTAAGTGACAGGGAGTGACAGATCTGGCTCACTCAGTCACCTCCCCCCACACACGTCAGTAAGCACCAGGCATACATTAACCCCTCCCTCTCCAATAAAATTAACCCCTTCCCTGCCAGTGTAATTTTTACAGTAACAGTGCATATGTATAGCACTGATTACTGTAGTAATGTCACTGGTACCCCCAAAAGTGTCAAAAATGTCAGTCAAGGGTCCGATCTGTCCGCCGCAATGTCGCAGTCCCGCAAAAAAAAATCGCAGATCGCCGCCATTACTCGTTAAAAAAAAAACACCAAAAATGACAGAAATCTTTCCCTTAGTTAGTAAACGCAATAACTTTTGTGCAAACCAATCAAAATACGCTTATTGCGATTTTTTTTTACCAAACATAGGTAGCAGAAAACAAATTGGCCAAAAATTTTTAAAAAAATTGGTTTTTACATATTTTTTGGGGGGAATTTCATATAAAAAAATGTTAAAAATGTTGTTATTTTTTAAAATAAACACTCTTTTTTTGTTTATAGCGCAAAAAGTAAAAATCGCACAGGTGATCAAATACCACCAAAAGAAAGCTCTGTTTGTGGGAAAAAAAGGACGTAAATTTCGTTTGGGTACGGCATCGCACGACCGCAAAATTGTCAGTTAAAGTCGCACAGCGCCGAATCGCAAAAAGTGGCCCAGACGTAAGACAGCAAAATGCTCTAGTGGTAAAGTGGTTAAGTCGCATCAAAGTTTGACCAAAGTAGTGCAGACCTCTAAAAAAGCCTTAATAGATCTTCCTTTTCTAGGGGATGTTGTTTGGAGCTACCCTGGATGACATCATTAAGAGTCTCACAGGACGGAAGAGCACCTCTCTTCCACAAGCTAGTAAGGGTAAGGAACCTCGTCGCAGACGTGGCCCGTCCTTCTCAGCTCACACGAAGTTTTTTCGTCCCTCAGGGTCGGCTGACATGGGTTCAAAGCTTTTTAAGACCTCCTCGGGAGGATCCAAGAGACCTTGGTCTGGCAAGTCCAAAGCGGGTTTCTCCAGACCTGCAGACAAGGCTCCTTCTGCATGAAGGTGTGCTTCACCCATGCCTGGGGTGGGGGAGGTCTTCGCTAGTTTTTAGACCCATGGACTTCCCTGGTGCAAGACAAGTGGGTCCACGAAATGATATGGTCCAGCTACAAGATCAAGTTTTGTTCTTACCCTCCGGAAACATTTTTTCCTTCCAATGTGCGCCTGTCCCTGGACAGATTGCAAGCTCTCTTTAGGGTGGTGCAAGACCTGTTGCTTCAAGGGGTAATTGTTCTGGTTCCAACATCTGAACATTTTCAGGGGTTTTATGGAAACCTGCTCACGGCCTCGAAGAAAGAAGGCAAGCTGCGTCCAATTCTGGATCTTAAGGCTCTGAACTGCTTTTTGCGGGTACAGAAGTTCAAAATGGTGTCTATTAACATAGTATTAGCATACCTGCATCAGGGGGATTTTCTTGCCTCTTTCAACATCAAGGACGCTTACTTACACATTCCAATATGTGTCTGTCACTAACAATTCCCCCACTTTGCCTTGGGAGAGGAGCATTATCAGTTTGTGGCATTACCCTTTGGTCTCGCCTCTGCTCCTCGGGTCTTCACAAAGGTGTTGGCCCCGGTGCTAGCATTGTTACGTCAGTGAGGGATTGCAGTGCTAGGCTAAATGGACGACCTTCTCTTGCGAGCAGAGTCTCCTACTGCTCTGATGGACAACATGGACATCGCTATACAGACTCTGAGGGAGTTCGGCTGGCTTCTGAAGTATCAGAAGTCTGCTCTGGTTCCTTCCACAAAACTGGACTATCTGGGTCTGACTCTGGACTCAGCTCTAGCCAGAGTATTCCTTCCTATGGACAAGCTGCAGAAGTTGCATGCTGCGATTCATCTCTTGCTGTCCAGCAGGTGGTCATCCTGCATGAGGGTGCTGGGCCTGATGGTTTCTACTTTCGAGGTGGTCCTGTTTACATAGTTCCATACGAGGTCCCTGCAAAAGGAGATCCTGGCCAAATGGGACAAGTGTCCCAAGTCTCTGGACAATCAAATCCAGCTGAGCCGGAAAACAAAAGGGTCTCTGATCTGGTGGTTTCTCTCTCCTGGTCTTCCCCAGGGCAAATCTTTTCTCCCCCTGTATTGGACAGTGGTTACCACAGATGCCAGTCTGCCTGGGTGGGGAGGTGTCCTGGGTCGGAACTCTGTTTAGGGAGTTTGGACAAAGAGTCCAGACTACCGATCATTGTCCTGGAACTCTGAGCGATCAGGCTGGGCCTGAATCACTGGACAGATCGCCTTCAGGGGTGTCTGGTGCAAATCCAATCGGACAATGCCACAGCTGTGGCTTACGTCAATCACCAGGGTGGAACATCAGCTGTGTCTCTGGTAGTGCACCCGGAGGTGGATCTGTTGGCATCCCTGCTCAACAAGAAGGTGCACAGGTTTGTGCACGGTCACAGGATCCGCTAGCGGACACCACAGACTCGCTGGTGGCCCCCTGGGGCCAGTATTGTTTCATTTACACCTACCCTCCTCTCAAGCTTCTGCTGAGACTCTTGCGCAGGATTAAGCCAGAGGGAATTCCGGTCTGTCTAGTGGCCCCGGACTGGCCTCGCTGGTCCTAGTACACCGACCTGGTGCAGCTGGTCGCCGACACCCCTTGGAGACTACCTCTGAGGGAGGATCTGCTGTCCCAAGGGCCAATTTTCCATCCTGCTTTACAGTCGCTGGCTTTGACGGCTTGGCTGTTGAAAGCCAGGTGCTGAAGGATAGAGGTTTGTCTGGGTCGGTGATTCCTACACTACTGAAAGCTAGGAAGTCTACTTCTAGGAAGATCTACTATCGTATGTGGAAAGCAAACATTTTGTGGTGTGAGTCGCTTTGTGTTCACCCTCGCTCTTTTTTGGTGGCTCAGGTGTTGTCCTTCCGTCAATCACCAGGGTGGAACAAGAAGGGTATTGGCAGCTCTGGAGGTAGCCAGCATTCTAAGGTGGGCAGAAAAGTTTGTTCCAGCCCTCTACGCTATACACATTCCAGGGGTGCAAAATTGGCAGGGTGGATTATCTCAGTCGGCAGGCGTTGGACCAAGGGGAGTGGTCCCTTCATTCGTAGGTGTTTCATCGGCTGTGCCTCCCGTAGGGCACCCACCGAGGTGGATCTGTTGGCATCCTGGCTCAAAAGGAAGGTGCACAGGTTTGTGCACGGTCACATGATTCGCTAGCGGACACCACAGACTCGCTGGTGGCCCCCTGGGGCCAGTATCGTCTGATTTACACCTTCCCTCCTCTCAAGCTTCTGCTGAAACTCTTGCGCAGGATTGAGCCAGAGGGAATTCCGGTCATGCTAGTGGCCCTGGGCTGACCTCGCTGGTCCTAGTACGCCAACCTGGTGCAGCTGGTCGCCGACGCCCCTTGGAGACTACCTCTGAGGGAGGATCTGCTGTCCCAAAGGCCAATCTTCCATCCTGCTTTACAGTCGCTGGCTTTGACGGCTTGGCTGTTAAAAGCCAGGTGCTGAAGGATAAAGGTTTGTCTGGGTCGGTAAATTCCTACACTACTGAAAGCTAGGAAGTCTACTTCTAGGAAGATCTACCTTCGTATGTGGAAAGCGTACATTTCGTAGTGTGAGGGGCTTTGTGTTCACCTTCGCTCTTTTTTGGTGGCTCGGGTCTTGTCCTTTCTTCAACAGGGGGTTGAGCAGAAGTTAGCCTTGAGTACAAATGACCCTTTGCCATGCCTTCTCTGGTGCATACTTTTCTTCAGGGGATTCACAATTTGACTCCACCAAATCGGTCCCAACTATCACCTTGGGATCTCAATTTGGTGCTTTCAGCTCTACCGAACTCTTTGAAAATATTTGAGATATTCCCCTGCTTACGCTATCCCAGAAGGTAGCCTTTTTGGTGGCTATCACCTCTGCGCGCGGGGTGTAGGAATTGGTGGCATTGTCTTGTTGTTCCAACTATTTTGAGGTCCACAAAGATAAGGTGGTTCTTCGCCCCTGTCCATCATTCCTTCCAAAGGTTGTCTCTGATTTCTATCTGAATGAGGACATTGTGTTGCCTTCCCTGTGTCCCAGGCCAAAACATCCTAAGGAAATTGCCTTGCATTCCCTGGATGTAGTTGGGGCTATTCAGGTGTACCTGGCAGCTACGGAGTCTTTAAGGAAATCAGAATCACTATTTGTGCTTACAGATTGGCCTAGAAAAGGACTATCCGCTTCATCTGTGACCATTTCTAGATGGATCAGACAGACGATGACTTAGGCCTATTTGATTAGTGGTCAGGTTCCTCCTTTCCCTGTTAAGGCGCACTCTACATGGGTGCTCAGTGCTTTTTGGGCCTTCCGTCATCAGGCATCAGTGGTGTGCCAGCTACTTGGTCGTTGGTGCACACTTTTACAAAATTTTATAAAGTTGATGTCCTGGCATCTGCGGATGCTTCTTTTGGCTGCAAGGTTTTGCAGGCTGCTGTTTAGGGGGCTTGTTCCTCCTTTGGAGTGTACTGTTTTTCAGGTGGGCTCTAGTTGTTTTGGTCGAGCTCCTGTTACCTGGTTGGCTACGGTTTAGCCTTGGGAATTTTTTCTTGCTATTCCCACCCCTCATGTTTGACACTGCTTTGGGACGTCCCAATGGTCAAGAAGATCAGGAGCTGTGTCCGTCAATGAACGAAAGAGAAAATGGGATTTTTGACTTACCATAAAATCCATTTCTCTGATGTTCATTGACGGACACAGCACCCACCCCTCTGTGGGGTTGTAATTCTTCTGACACTGCTTGTAACAAAACTGAGTACCTATAGAAGAGAAGGGGAGTATACCTCCTGGGACTGCCCATAGGCGTAGTAAGGTTATTTTTCTGCCTAGTGTCCTACTCCTGTAGGGGGCAGTATAACCCAATGGTCAAGAATATCAGGAGCTGTGTCCGTCAATGAACATCAGAGAAATGGATTTTACAGTAAGTCAAAACTCACATTTTTAACGTTTTTGGTTGACAAAATGTGGAAAATTTCAAGGGGTATGAATACTTTCAAGGCACTGTATTTTTTAAAACTGTCCATTTTGGTTTTGGGCAAAGTAAATCCTGAATTTTAGGTTTCGATCCAGAATGTTAATTTCGGTGCACCACTACTTTCTAGCTATCTTCTACCAGCAGCCTAGGGTGCCAACCATAGCTTCCTCTATAGATACAGTGGAGGAGTGACATAGTCTCCCAGGGACAGAAAATGTGTTTTTTGCAGGATAAAGAAGTCAAAATCAAGCAAAAGAAGCTTGAAACCAGGAAAAGAATGCAGCAACTACTCCAATGACTAGTAAGCTACAACATATTAAATTTTTTTGGTTTTGGGTTTAGATACACTTTACAGTGATCACCCTATACAATAAAAGCTACTCTTTCACTGCAGGGAAAATTGTTAAACATTATAACTGGTTGCATTTTGTGATTGCAGCAGTATTTAAAAAAAAAAATATCCTGGCAATAACTTACATGGCTCTTTGGTATTTACCAAAAAAATAGGTCAACTTCTAGGCATCTGAGCCCTTTAAGAGCTGGCAAATAGGGGGTACTACACAACAATGGCTTGGCATGAACAAACTAAACATTACTTTGTGTAAAGATTAACTAGGTGATTGAGTATCAGTGAGCAGAGCTATAAACTGCCTTAGCAGTGATTGTGCGAACTTTTAGTGTAAAGCCCAAACTGTTCATACACGAGGAACCGCGGACAGGTACAGATTATATGTATCTTCTACGATAAAGGGCAGGCAAAGGTGATGTTCTTTTTTCACAGTGTTGACCAATGTGAGTACGCAAGCTCAAATATATTTGATTCACATTTGCTTTCTCGTTCCAAAGAGACTTACAATTGACCCTTTGTTTTAGAGTAGCAGCATGATAGAGATCACAGGTCAGGTACAGTTTAATGTATATACAGAGGAACGAATGGAAATTAAGCAACTGAACATTAATATCCTGGTAAAAAATTGCATTGTCTATGTTTAATGTTTTTTATGTTGCTTTGTTTTGTTTTTAATATGGGAATGTTTTTATTTATTTTGGTATAATTAAATCATGTATGGTAAATGCGTAGTTTGTTATTGTGGTGTATGAATAATGTGTGGAGTAAAAATGCAATTTCATTGTGAATTTGTATTCTACAATGACAATAAATGTTATCTCTTATCTTGTCTTTTAAGTGAATAGATAAAGTTTTCATTTTCAAGTTAGCATAACACAAATAATTTACCAATATATGATAATGATTTACCAACCATAGTTGCTCATTAGATACTTTGAATTTGAACTTTACATTCTGATTTGTAGTGCTATATAATGCTTGTGTTTTGCTGCTCCTTCTTGTATTGCAAATTTGTGATTTGAGCTGGTAGTCAAAAAGCCCCCCAAAAAATGGAGAAAAAACAGACTGATTACCACTTCTGGACCGGAAGGATTTGCCCCCTTAATGAGCAGGCCATTTTTTGTGATACGGTAGTGCGTTACTTTAACTGACAATTGCGCGGTCGTGTGACGCTGTACCCAAAAAAACCTGATGTCCTTTTTTTCCCACAAACAGAGCTTTCTTTTGGTGGTATTTGATCACCTCTGTGATTTTTATTTTTTGCACTATAAACAAAAAAATAGTGACAATTCTGAAAAATAAAAAACAATATTTTTTACTTTCTGCTATATAACATTCCCAATAAAAAAAAAAAAATAAAAAAAAAATTTTTTTTCATCATTTTAGGCCAATTTGTATTCTGCTACATATTTTTGGTTTATTTCATTTTTATTTATTTAGTTTTACTAGTAATGGTGGCGATCAGCGATTTTTAGCAGAACTGCGACATTGCGGCGGAAAGATTGGACACCTAACTGACATTTTTGACACTTTTGAAGGGACCAGTGACATTACTACAGTAATCTGTGCTAAAAATATGCACTGTTACTGTACTAATGACACAGGATTCCTGCATTCATAACTGACAGAACGGCGGTCTGCCGTGTTTACAACGGCAGACCGCCGTTCTGTTTCCATGGCTGAGCAATCGCGGGTCCCCGGCGGCAATCGCAGCCGCCAGACCCGTTGATTAGCTCCCACTGTGGCCAATGAGAACAACCCCCCCGCTAGTGGTCAGACTTGTATAAAGTACTCGAAATTTCTACTTGAGTAAAAGTACAAGTGCTCGATCAAAAAATTACTTGAGTAGAAGTGGAAGTGCTCGCAGAAAAAGTTACTTAAGTAGAAGTACTAAAGTATTCAACATTTTTTTTACTTAAGTATTGCAAGTAGTTTTTTCAAAAAATTTGCTACTTAAGTACTAAAAGTAAAAAGTACCAGTAGTTTTGAAAAAAAATTTCTACTCAAGTACTGAAAGTAGAAGTACAAGTACTGTGTTATGTAGTTATTAAAGAAATAAGTCAAAAGTTTGAACATCATATTGTTTTTATTATTTCAAATGATTTATTCAAATGATTAACCTGTGTTTGTTAGTAGTTTCTTGATGCACTTTAAGCGCTGTAGCACCATTTATTTGTTTGTTTCATATTTTCTTTTTATTGGAAGGATTTGGTATAGCAGCTTTTATTATACACAGCCTTTATTTTCGTATGCGCTGATTTACAAATGACATTATACACATTTTTTTGAGCTTTATGCAACCTGCCATCTACTGTTCTGGCAGTGGTAATTTTTTTAAAAGTAACGAGTAACTATGCAGCACAAAAAAAAAAATACTTGAGTAGAAGTATCAAAATCATCGAAAAAATGTAGTGAAGTAAAAGTAGAAGTAGGAGAAAAAAATTCTACTCTAGGAAAGTACAGATACCGCATTTTGGTACTTAAGTACAGTACTTAAGTAGTTCTACTTCGTTACTATACATCTCTGCTAGTGGTCCTGTGAAGCGACGTAGAGGTACTTCGTTTCGCGGAACAGAGCTGACCTGCCGCCATAAAACTATGGCGGCTGGTCGGCAAGCAGTTAAATTAAAGTTTTAACCACTTGCCGAGCGCCCACAGTAAATATACATCATTAATTTTACGTTAAATACCAGTGCTATGGCAGCAGCTAGCTGCCATAACCCTGTATCATTATTTACTGTGGGTGATTCTACGTCTGGTAAAGGTGGTCCCCCGGGTGCATTCTCCACAGGATCACTTTTATAGGCGGTGGGAGAGGCCCCCCGCCGCTCTCCACTTGTTTCCGAGCTTACCGCAGATATTGGTAAACCCGGAAGCTATCTGGTGCAGACGGTCACTGGGCAGGAAGTCAAGTGAGGGCCGGAAGGACCTCTGACGTCACTTCAGATTCTCGGGAATGAACAAAAGGTTTTTTTTTTTTTTTCAAGTCAAATGAAAAATGTATTTTTCTTTTAAAGGTAAATGATAGATCCGGGGTGTTTGTGACCCCAGATCTCTCAATAAACAAGACCTGTCATGCTTATTTATTTTACAAGGGATGTTTAAATTCCTTGTAATAGGAATAAAAGTGATATACATTTTAAATAAAAATTAAAAAGTAAAATAAATAATAAAAATGTTTTTTAAATCACTCCATGCCCCCGTGCTCCTGCGCAGAAGCGAACGCATACGTAAGTAGCGCCCGCATATGCAAATGGAGTTCAAACCACACGTGTGAGATATTGCCACGAACGTTAGAGTAAGAGCAAGAATTGTGGTGCAAGACCCCCTCTGTAACTCTAAACAGATAACCTGTAAAATGTTTTAAAGCATTGCCTTTGGAGGTTTTTAAGTACAGTAGTTTGTCGCCATTCCACGAGCGCGCTCTATTCTAAAGCATGACATGTTAGGTATCTATTTACTCAGTGTAACATCACCTTTTAAAAAAATTGGGGTAACTTTACTGTTTTTTTTTAATTTTTATTTCATTAAAGTGCATTTCTTACGAAACAATTGTGTTGAAAAGACCGCTGGGCAAATACAGTGTAACATAAAATATTGCAACAATCGCTGTTTTATTTTTTAGGGTCTCTGCTAAAATATATATATATATATAATGTTTGGGGTTCTAAGTAATTTTCTAGCAGAAAATACTCATTTAAACTTGTAAAAAAAGTTCCTAGAAAAGGCCTGGTACTTTATTTGTACTAAGCTTATTCATGATACACAGTATGATACAAATTAGTGGTTTCTGTGGTGCATAAAAAATTATGGAAAAAACACCAGATTTGACTTGCATAGGCTTGTTCACACCATGAGCAGAGAGGTGCGTATTTATTACGTAGGTCTCTGCAAGGACCCAAAGTCTCTGAGCTAGGTCTCAAAGCCTAACTACAGCTAAAAGAAAAAAAAGAACACAAAAATCAGTACAAAGGACATATTTTACAGTCAGTAGGATGTATCCCTTATGCTGATGCCACCTCTGTTAGGTGAAATTCTCCTCTGTCCAAGCACCCACCTCCAATTCCACCCCCTATTCTCCCAGTCTGGCAGAGCTTATAGAACTAAGGGGCTGCCAGAGGCTCTAATCAAGAGTGCCCATCTTTTATGCCCAGCTGGTACTGTTATAGAAGTGGTATTACAGCTTCTATGAATGAAAAAGGATTTATGAATAGAGGACAGGCAGATGATAGAAAGGTCCCTGCCCCCTCCATTAACCAATGGTGTTTCATTCATAGAAACTGTAGTACGGCTTCCACGGAGCAGCTGGGCAGAAAGGGTGTGAGTATAGTTGGGGACTCTTGATGAGAGACTGTGACAGCTCATTCATTCTTTTAACCCCTGCCACAGCAGAAGATTATGACAGTTGGAGTGGGGGCATGGATGGAAAAGGATTACATCTAACAGAAGAGGCATCAACACAAAGGACACATCCTACTGACTTTAACCACTTCAGCCCTGAAAGATTTACCCCCTTCATGACCAGGCCATTTTTTGCGATATGGCACTGCGTTACTATAACTGACAATAGTGCGGATGTGCGACTCTGTACACAAAAAAAATGTATGTCCTTTTTTCCCACAAATAGTGCTTTCTTTTGGTGGTATTTGATCACCTCTGGGGCTTTTATTATTTGGGCTATAAACAAATAAAAAGACCAACAATTTAAAAGAAAAAAACAATATTTTTTACTTTCTGCTATAAAACACATTTATGTAGTTTGTGAGGTTGAAAAAAGACATCAGTCCATCCAGTTCAACCTATGATGTGTGAGCGTTTGCTGTTAACCGTACATTGTATACTCCTGTATGTTGTGGTCTTTAAGGTGCCCATCTAATAGTTTTTGAAACTACCGATGCTCCCTGCTGATACGACTGCTTGTGGAAGAGAATTCCACATCCTTACTGCTCTGACAGTGAAAAACCCCTTACGTATTTTAAGGTTAAACCGTTTTTCCTCTAGTTTTGGTGAGTGGCCACGTGTCTTATTGTATTCCCGTTCTCTAAAAAGTTTGATCCTTATGCTAGGGTCGCCAGTACAGTATTTGTACATTGATATCATATCCACCCTCAAGCGTCTCTTCTACAGAGAGAATAAGTTCAGTGCTTGTAGTCTTTCCTCATAGCTGCTGTCCTCCATTCCCCTAATTATTTTTGTTGCCCTTCTCTGGACTCTCTCCAGTTCCAGCACATCCTTCCTGAGGACCGGTGCCCAGAACTGGACAGCATACTCCAGATGTGGCCGGACCAGAGTCTTGTAGAGCGGGAGAATAATCTCTTTATTTCTGGAGTGAATCCCGTTTTTTATACATGCCAGTATTCTGTTGGCTTTGCTTGCAGCGACTTGGCATTGCATGCCACTGCCAAGCCTGTTGTCCACTAGTACCCCCAGGTCCTTTTCCATCTTAGATTCACCCAGAGGTTCCCCCCCCCCCTAGTGAGTAGCTTGCTTTCGTGTTTCTGGCCCCCAAGTGCATTACTTTACATTTTTTAACATTAAACTTCATCTGCCATGTAGTTGTCCACCCCATTATTTTGTTCAGGTCCGCTTGTAAGGTTTCCACATCCTGCATAGAAGATATTGGCATGCTTAGTTTAGTATCATCCGCAAATACTGAGATTGTACTAGATATCCCCTCCTCTAGATCATTTATGAATAGATTAAACAGGATTGGTCCCAGGACAGAACCTTGGGAGACCCCACTTTCCACACCCGCCCAATCCGAGTACTCCCCATTAATCACTACACTCTGGACTCTCCCCTGGAGCCAGTTCTCTATCCAGATACTCACCCTATGGTCCATACCTACATTCCTTAGTTTGAACAGTAAGCGTTTGTGGGGAACAGTGTCAAAGGCCTTTGCAAAGTCCAGATACACCACATCCACAGGCTTACCTTTATCTAGGTGGCAGCTCACTTCATCATAGAAGGTTAATAGATTGGTTTGACAAGAACGATTTTTCATGAATCCATGCTGATTACTACTAATAATACCATTTTCATTACTAAAGTCTTGTATGTGGTCCCTTAACATCCCCTTCAAAATCTTGCAGACTACTGATGTTAGGCTGACAGGCCTACAGTTACCCAGGATATATCTTGGTCCTTTTTTAAATATTGGTACCATGTTGGCTTTTTTCCAATCAGCTGGCACCATACCCGTCTGTAGACTATCCTTAAAAACCATGAATAATGGTCTGGCTATCACTTGGCTGAGCTCTTTAAGAACCCTTGGGTGCAAGCCATCCGGTCCCAGTGATTTATTTATGTTAAGTTTCTCTAGTTTTGTTCTAAGTCTATCTTCTGTTAGCCATGGTGGTACTTCCTGAGGTGTATTATTTAGTTTAGCATTACAAGCTGGGTTAGTGTAGCCCCCGATTCTTTTGTGAAAACTGAAGAGAAGAAATTATTTAACACTTTCACCTTCTCTCTGTCCTCTGTGGCCAAATTTCCTTTGTCGTCTTTTATGGGGCCAATGTGTTCTTGCCTCGTTTTCTTACTGTTTATATACTTAAAGAATTTCTTGGGGTTCTTTTTACTCTCTCCCGCTATATGTCTCTCGTGTTCTATTTTAGCCTTTACATTTCTTATTACACTCTTTGTAATGCTTGAATGCTGCCAATGACCCCTCAGCCTTGTATTTTTGAAGGCCTTTTCTTTAGTATTAATATGCATTTTTATGTTGGAGTTTAGCCACCCAGGGTTTAGTTTTGCTCTTTTAAATTTATTTCCCTTTGGAATGCACTGGTCAATCCCTTTGTGTAGTATGCTCTTGAAGCACTCCCATTTTTCCTCCGTGTTCTTTGTTCCCAGGGTTCTATCCCATTTGATATTTTCTAGCAAAGAGCGCAGTTTTGGGAAATTGGCTCTTTTGAAATTCAGTGTCCTTATATTATCCTTATGTTACCTACTATGATTAATACTGAAACTAATTGACCTATGGTCACTGTTTCCTAAGTTGCCCCATATTTCTATATCCATGAGCAGGTCTGTATTGTTGGTAATCAGTAGGTCAAGTACCACATTGTTTCTTGTCGGTGCGTTCACCATCTGACCCATAAAATTGTCCTGCAAAACATTTAGGAACTGCCGAGCCTTGGCTGAATGCACGGTTCCTTCTGCCCAGTCTATATCTGGATAATTAAAGTCCCCCATTATAATGAAATTTCCCATCCTTGCTGCCAATCCTATCTGTAAAAGGAGGTCTGCCTACCCCTCCTCCCTCTGGTTGGGGGGCCTATAGCATACGCCCAATATTACCTTCCCTATAGTGCCTTCCCTTTTAAGTTCTACCATAGGGATTCTGCCTCGTCCATGGCTCCATTATTAGTATCATCCCTCATATTTACCTGTACACTGTTCTTAATATACAGACATACCCCTCCCCCTTTTTTACCTTCTCTATCTCTGCGATAAAGGGAATACCCCTGAATGGTCACCATCCAATCATGAGAGTTGTCGAACCAAGTCTCTGTAATCCCCACAAAATCTAAGTCCTCCTCAAACATCAGTAACTCCAGCTCTCCCATCTTGTTGGCCAGGCTTCTGGCATTGGTATACAAACCTCGTAATTTTGACCGGATGCATACCATATCCTTAAATCACATCCAATAAAAAATGTAAAAAATCAAATTTCTTCATCAATTTAGGCCAATTTGTATTATGCTACATATTTTAGGTAGAAAAAATCCCAATAAGCGTATATAGATTGGTCAAAAGTTATTGTGTCTACAAACTATGAGATATATTTATGGAATATTTATTTTTGCTAGTAAAGGCGGGAATCAGTGACTTATAGCCGGACTATGATATTGCAGTGGACATTAAGTGAAACTTTTTTGGGGACCAGTGACACTAATACAGTGATCAGTGCTAAAAATACACCAGGGGCGATCAGAGGGTTAATTGTGTGCCTAACCAGTGTTTTACTACTGTGGGGGAGATGCTTTTACTAATGAAAGGCATTGACCCATGTTTCTGCTTTTCAGGAACACAGGATCAATGCCTTCCCTACTGACAGAACGGCGATCTGCTTCGTTTGCATAGAGAGACTGCTGGTCTCTGCCTGTGTAACAAACAACCACCGTCGCACATGGAGTCTGCCGGACTCGCTGTGCACGTGCCCAATACCCGGAAATGCAGGATCAGGTATATATACGTGATCCTGCGCAGCGCGCCTGCCCTATTGCAGTAAATCTGCTATGGGGCAGTCGGCAAGTGGTTAAGTTATGTCCCTTGTGTTGATTTTCGTGTTTTTTTTTTTCAGTTTTGGCTACACTTAGGCTTAATAACCTTTAGGCCTTCTCCCTAGCCGCACATACAAGTTGCAGTTCCAGTTGAAGCTTACACATGGCTGAGAAATCTCCTATGTGACAGTGCTGGGCCAGTCACCAAGCGCCCACACTTTCACATGGAGTGAATTGCATGCAAAACTTTCATATCTGGAAGCATGGGGATTTTCTTCAACCATAACAGGATGGAGCAAGTTTGTTTTAAGGTAACGGTATTTCACATTTATATAGAAATTCATGACACGCTGAAAGTGAACCAGTACTCCTTTTCATTTAGGCTGAGTAGACAAATTACAGGCTCACAATTATCTCAAGTGTTCTATGAAGTCTGCTGAAATTCTTAGAGTTTTTAATGACAATCATAAAGTGAACCTTAAAGAAAAAAGCAAAGACATACAGTATAGAGAGCTGATGTCACAGTGGACTTTGGTAGGGAAGAGATAAGATACAGTGGTGAAAATAGGTATTTGATCCCCCACAGATTTTGTAAGTTTGCCCACTTACAAATTAATGAAGGGTCCGTCATTTTTATCATAGGTGTAATTTTAATGATAGAGACAGAATATCAACCAAAAATCTAGAAAAAAATACATGATACAAATGTTATAAATTAAGTTGCAGTTCAGTGAGTAATTTAAGTATTTGATTCCCAAGCAAAACATGATTTAGTACTTGGTGGAGAAACCCTTGTTGGCAAGCACAGGGGTAAAAAGGGGTAAAATGTTTCTTGTAGTTGGTGACCAGGTTTGCACACATCTCAGGAGGGATTTTGGCCCACTCTTCTTTACAGATCTTCTCTAAATCCTTAAGGTTTCATGGCTGTCAGTTGGCAACTCGAAGCTCCCTCCATAAATTTTCTATGCTTCATCTTGAGCCACTCCTTTGTTGCCCTGGCAGTATGTTTTGGATTATTGTCATGCTGGAGGACCCATCTATGACCCATCTTCAGTGTTCTGGGAGGGAAGAAGGATCTCATCCAAGATTTTACAATACATGGTCCCGTCCATTGGCCTCTCAATGCGGAAAAGTCAGCCTGTACCTTTAGCAGAGAAACAGCCCCAAAGCATAATGTTTCCACCTCCGTGCTTGACTGTAGGGATGGTGTTCTTAGGGTCATAGTCAGCATTTTTCTTCCTCTAAACACAGCGAGTCGAGTTAATGCCAACAAGCTCAAATTTGATCTAATCTGACCACAGCACTTTCTCCCGATCCATCTATAAATCATTTAGATGTTCATTGGCAAACTTCAGATGGGCCTTTACATGTGCCTTCTTGAGGAGGGTACCTTGCGGCCGCTGCAAGTTTTCAATCCATGGCAGTGTATTGTGTTACCAATGGTTTGGTGACTGTGGTCCCAACTGCCTTGAGAACATTCACAAGCTCCTCCTGTGTAGTTCTGGGCTGATCCCTCACTTTTCTCATGGTCATCTTTACCTCATGAGGCAAAATCTTGCATGTAGCTCCAGATCGAGGGCGATTGATGGTTATTTTGTATTTCTTCTATTTGCGAATAATCACTGCAACAGTTGTCTCCTTCTCACCAAGCTTCTTGCTGATGGTCTTGTAGCTCATTCCAGCCTTGGGCAGATCTACAATCTTGTCCTCGATGTCCTTTGACAGCTCTTTGGTCTTGCCCATAATTGTGAGGTTTGAATGGAAGAAAGAGATTCTGTGGACAGGTGTCTTTGATAGGGGATCAAACACTTTTTTTACTCACTGAACTGCAATTCAATTTATAACAATTGTATCGTGTTTTTTCTAGATTTTTGGTTGATATTCTATCTCTATCATTTAAAATACCTATGATAACAATTATAGACCCTTCAATTCTTTGTAAGTGGGCAAACAAACAAAATCTGCAGGGGATAAAATAATTATTTTCCTCATTGTATAATACAATTTGTACAAAAGTTAGGATCATAAAAGTAATTTATGATCCATAGTCCTCCCTTTTTATTTAAAAGGAGACCACTACAACACAATTAATTCAGTATTAATTCATGGCGATTCTAAAGATTCTCTGTTGCAACATCGATGAGTTGACTTGCTATTTAAAGTGTCTGACCCATTGTCCTTACTTACTCCATGACTCCTTCTACTGGAGCTGCTAGACTGATGTTATGTATAAATACTTTGTCCTGGTAGTGAAAGGTTTTTTTGTAATGTTCATTTTACAGTACTGTATGAAAATATGAAATTTAAGAACCGCAAGCAAACAGAGTAAATTATATCGACAAAGAAAGAAAATTCTACTTCTGCTTCTTGATAACTGCAAGCAAAGCAAAAAAAAAAAAAAAGGCACGCTGACAGTAATCACATGCTCAACAAACCAGTGTGATATTGCAGTCTTCTGAGTGCTAACTGGTGGTGGACAACTGATGTTCGTTTGAACAAAGAGGAGTGGTGGTCTTTCGAGAAGAGGAGGCACAATAAACAAGTAACCTTCACTGAGCTGCTGAATCTAAAAGCATCTAGTTGACTGCCATAAACTATTTGACGAGCCACAGGCAAGGCGTACTGGTCAAAGATGGCTTTGGTTGTTCACCTGTTGGCTTGTATCTTTGGGACTGGTGCATGGGTGGCCATCAACGGCTTATGGGTTGAACTTCCACTCATCGTTAATGAACTGCCAGAAGGATGGTACTTACCTTCTTACCTCACTATACTCATCCAAATGGCCAACATCGGGCCTTTGTTTATTACCGTAATGCATAAGTGGAAGCCTGGGAGGCTAAAGGAAGTTTGGGTCATATACACCATAATCGTTTTGGGAATCGTGGCATTATTCCTTATGGCTTTTTTCTGGAAAGAAACCACCTGGATAGGAGGCCAGTTACACAGTACAGGATTCCTGGTCTTGACCTTTTTCCTATCTTTTGTAGATTGCACTTCATCTGTAACCTTTCTACCATTCATGATGCAACTGCAACCCAAGTATATAACAACATACTTTATCGGTGAGGGGCTTAGCGGGCTCATCCCAGGTCTTTTATCCTTGATCCAAGGCGTAGGAATGATGAAGTGCATTAATGTGACACACACTGAGAATGTGACACAAGGATGGTTAAATACCACAGAAATCGATCACTATATACAGGCTCAATATCTCCCAGCCAATTTCTCTGTTCAGGTCTTCCTTTTTCTTTTGTTCATCATGATGGTTTTCTGTTTGCTGGCTTTTTTCTTCCTAAGTAGGCATTCTCAGAAGAAAACCCTTCAAAGTACAAGCACCGTGAATTCCTACTCAGCAACGGACATAACATATGACACAGGGCCTTCAGAGGTGAGCGAGGAAGGTGTAAGCACCAGCAATGAGAATTCTCCAGAGTCTGAAGCAAACAAAGTGGTGTACTCATATGGCCATTATGCACTCATATACTTCCTCACTGCATGGGTGAATGCCCTCACCAATGGAGTTCTTCCTTCAGTACAGACATACTCATGCATGCCATATGGTAATCTGGCATACCACCTGGCAGCAGCCCTTGGATCCATGGCAAATCCTATAGCTTGTCTGATTGCCATGTTCTTACCTAGCAGGTGAGTGTTGGTGTTTCTATCTTAAAGCACACACATGTAATATTTAGTACTGTGCAAAGGTTTTAGGCAGGTGTGAAAAAAATGCTGTAAATGAAGAATGCTTTCAGAAATAGAAGCGTTAATAGTTTATTTTTTTCAATTAACAAAATGGAAAGTAAATGAACAGAAGAGAAATCCAAATCCAATCAATGTTTGGTGAGACCACCCTTTACCTTCAAACCAGCATGAATCATTCTAAGTATACTTGCACACAGTTTTGGACGGAACTCGGCAGGTAGGTTGTTCCAAACATCTTGGAGAACTAAGCACAGATCTTTGATGGATGTAGGCTACCTCAAATCCTTCTGTCTCTTCATGTAGTCCCAGACAGACTCCATGATGGTGAGATTAGGGCTTTGTGCGGGCCAAACCATCACTTCCAGGATTCCTTGTTCTTCTTTACTGAATAGAGTTCTTAATGACATTGGCTTATGTTTGGGGTCATTGTTCTACTGCAGAATAAATTCGAGGCCAATCACACTCCTCCCTGATGGATATGATGGATGATGATGGATATGTATGATACCTATGATAGATACGTATCTGCCTGTATTTCTCCCCATTGAGGACACCATTGATCCTGACCAAATCACCAACTCCATTTGCAGAAATGCAGCTCCAAACTCCCTCCACCATGCTTCACTGTTGCCTGGAGACACTCATTATTGTACCACTCTCTAGCACTTTGTCAACAAACTGCCTCCTCCTGCTGCCATTTTTCTGTACCCCAGTTCCTATGGTTTCGCCAGAGATGTATAGAGTACTAGAGACCCAGACTTGAGTAGAAGTTGAAGTGCTCTTTAAGCACCACACTTAAGTAGAAGTACTAAAGTATTCAACATTTTTTGTACTTAAGTATTGCAAGTAGTTTATTTTAAAATGTACTACTCAAGTACTGAAAGTAAAAGCACAAGTATTGTGTTATGTATGTATTAAAGAAAGTAGTCAAAAGGCCAGGGCCCCCTCCCATTTTAGATCCCCCTTAGAGCAGGCCAGGGTCCCCCTCCCATTATAGATCCCCCTTAGAGCAGGCCAGGGCCCCCCTCCCATTAAAGATCCCACTTAGAGCAGGCCAGGGTCCCCCTCCCATTAAAGATCCCACTTAGAGCAGCCCAGGGTCCCCCTCCCATTAAAGATCCCCCTTAGAGCAGGCCAGGGACCCCCTCCCATTAAAGATCCCACTTAGAGCAGGCCAGGGTCCCCCTCCCATTAAAGATCCCACTTAGAGCAGCCCAGGGTCCCCCTCCCATTAAAGATCCCCCTTAGAGCAGGCCAGGGACCCCCTCCCATTATAGATTCCCCTTAGAGCAGGCCAGTGTCCCCCTCCCATTATAGATTCCCCTTAGAGCAGGCCAGTGTCCCCCTCCCATTATAGATCCCCCTTAGAGTAGGGCAGGCCAGGGCAGGTCCCTCCCCCCATTGAATAGATCTGATCCCCTTAGTGAGTGACTTGACTTCAAGACAGTTCTTACTTCTCCTACCTTAGGCTGTCTCGAGTCCTCCAGCCTTTCTCTCCACAGTCCCCAGTCCAGTCCCCCCTGCTGAAAGAAGAATATATTCCTACCTCCATCCAGTTCTCCCGCGCTGGGCGGCCGCGCTGCACAGTGCCCAGAGACAGTCTAATAGTCTAGACTCTAGTAACTCACAGTCCCTCCCCCAGCCAGGGCCCAGAGAGATCACTCTGCAGGCAGGTGTCTCTCCTCTCTCGCCACCACCACTTCACTTAAGAGCCGAGCGGGAGGCGGCACTCGGGCCGAGCCGAGGGAGGGCAGAGGCGGCGAGGCTCTGCCCCTGAGCCATCTCATCGGGTCAGGGATTGGTTGTGAGTCTCAGAGACAGTGAGACTCGAGTAAAAAAAGTCGGTTTGGAATGGAATGATTCGTAACATTTTTATAATTCTAACGAGTAACGATGCAGCACATAAAAAAATATTGGAGTAAAAGTATTAAACTCATCGAAAATATGTACTGAAGTAAAAGTGGAAGTAGGAGAAAAAATTATACTCTAGTAAAGCACAGATACCACCTTTTAGTACTTAAGTACAGTAGTGAAGTAGTTCTACTTCGTTACTATACATCTCTGGGTTTCGTACATAGTTGAGTCGCTTAGCCTTGTTTCCAAATCCTATGCATGAAAACATAGGCATTGGGGTGCAGAAAAATTGTTTAGGCATCTAATTCTCAACCCTTTTTCCTCCAATCAACCCCCCCCCCCCCCCCCCACACACACACACACGAGCCCCAGTCTAACATAAAGGCATGATGTTGTTTAAAAAGAATGATCTATTAATCTGATTACAATCCAATTGTTATTACTGCACAATCTTAAAACGTAGCAAAATGATATGACAAAAGGGACAGCCTAAAGCCTTAAACCATCTATTCAAACTGTATCCAACTTAGATAGGTCTCAATACATAACTGTTTTTAGAGCTAAAGGAGAATGCAGTATACAATCAGACTACATGTATGTTCAGCTTTGGACTTACTGAATACAGCCACTTACACAATAATATTGATTCCTTTTTACTTAGAATGGGAGTGCAGCTAATATGCAAATTAGACCTTTTCTACAACCTGTCACGATCCTATGCCCATCCCATCTACTATGTTATTATACTCTATTTTTTGATTGACAGAACAGCTGACATGTTAAAAATGATAGAACGCTTCCCCTGCATTACAGGGACTGAGTTTTTTTTCTTCTCCTAAGGCATAAGGGCAGCTGTCATATACAAGAACTATAATTAAAATGTAAAGGCAAGGAGTAGAGTTCCCTTCCTAACAAAAATTACATATGGTCGTTGTGAACAAAAATAATACACTGCCTGGCCAAAAAAAAGTCGCCATCTGGAATTAACTAAGCAACTAACTAAACTAAGCATGCAGTAACTCTCCTATTACATAGTTACTGGATGTGCCCAAGGAATGAGGTCAGCTGACTACCTGAATATACTGAATGACCAGGTTATTCCATCAATGGATTTTTTCTTCCCTGATGGCACGGCTATATTCCAAGATGACATTAACAGGATTAATCGGGCTCAAATTGTGAAAGAGTGGTTCAGGGAGCATGAGACATCATTGTCACACATGGATTGGCCACCACAGAGTCCAGAACTCAACCCCATTGAGAATCTTTTGGAAGTGCTTGAGAAGGCTTTGCGCAGTGCTCCGACTCTCCCATCATCAATACAAGATCTTGGTGAAAATTTAATGCAACACCGGACATAAAAAAATCTTGTGACATTGCAGAAGCTTATCGAAACAATGCCACAACAAATGCGTGCCGTAATCAAAGCCAACAAAATATTAGAGTGAGTGACCTTTTTTTTGGTGGCGACATTTTTTTTTTTTTGGCCAGGCAGGGTACTTCTCTCAGCTCATTTCTGCAACCTGTTGTCTACAGACAAGTCAGACTCTATATTGTACAGATTATAAAATGAAGTATTATCCAAATACACTGTGCACTATATTTGCATGGCAAGTTCACTTGGAAGTGCAGTCGCTGTAGATCTGAGGGGAAGATTTGAAATGCGGGGAAGATCTGCTGATTTCTGTCATCCAATCACGTGCAAGCAAAAATGCTGTTTTTTATTTTCCTTGCATGCCCCCCTTAGATCTACAGCGAATGCACTTCCAAGCTTGTAGTGCACAGTGGATTTGCCTTTAGTAAATCAACCACTATGTCCTGGGGTTGTCTTTACCCACATTGTTTACTGTATTCTATGTCTGTTGACATTTGGCCCAATAAACTTTTTTCTGATTAAAAAAAAAAAAAAAAAAAGTCCAGTTGAGCTTATGGGATAAGTCAACTAAATACATTTGAGGTGCATCAAAAAAAAAAAAGATGTGCAAAATCTTACAAATAATTTTCTTCAAAAAGAAACCTTGGCCTAAGTAGGAAAGCCTGTAACCTGCCAGCATGCTGTAGAGAAGAATCCATGTTCTCTGTGTGGAAACAGTGGTCTCTATGCAGAGGTCTGAAATGCTTCCTGCTGAGTCAGACATATAGCTCTGGAATCAGCTAAGCTCATTGTCACTGCTGATTGGAAAACTGTAAGACTTTGTTAGTATTCCCCATGATTAAGCTCCATGGGGCGGAGCGAAGCGGATTGGGGGCGTGGTCTGACTGGAGTCCGGGCTGCCATTCATCTCTCTGCATGCACATGAGTCTGCTTATTGATGTATGGCTTATAGATCTTTTCCTTTGACATTGCTGCAGCTTGGAGCTAGGAAGAGCTCCCTGTCCCTGCCTGCACTCACTGCAGTCTAGTTGGACTTTACCTCTTTACCTGAGCAGCACCTAATTTTGTCTTTTTGGGTCACTTTGTTTCTATTGTTTTGGTGCATCTGGAATGTATTCAGCTGAATTAAAGTAAAATTTCAGTTGGTCTATAAACATCTCTTGGCAGGTAAGGCCCCTTTCACACTTGTGCGACCTAAAAGTCACTCAATTTTACCGCAACTTTTTGCTGCAATTTTGACTGGACTTAAAGCAATGCCTGTGTAATCTTGAGGTCTATAGACCTCAAAACGCATCAAAAGTGCAGGGACTACTTTGAAGTTGCACAGATATGAACGGTATTCATTGGAAATCAGAGTACGACTTGTGATGCGACTTTGCAGCCCCAATTCTCAGGACAAGTCGCACAAGTGTGAAAGGGGCCTAAAGCAGTATATGGACCTGTTTACACAAGTGTTACCCTCTGAAGAGCAATCACTGGTGGATCGCCTTTCTGAGAGCATTTGACAAGCCAAGAGGAGGCAATATGTTGCCTACTAACTACCTTTTTAAATCCCTAAAAGCCGGCACCACTGTGCCACAAGATGGTGGTGCAGCTCTATGCATGGGTCACCTGTGGTTGGTGATACTTCCAACCAAACACGACAGGGGGGTTACTTTTTGCAAAGCATCACAGCCTTGGCATGTGTGTACCCCCATACGGCTGCTTTTGCAGCTTGAGGGAGAAGGCAGTAAAAATGTGGCTCAACTGCCCGTTTTTACTGGCTTCGTTTAATCTAGCCTTTGTGTTTTAATTTTGTATTTAGCTGTTTGGTTAGAATAAATGGCTGCCTTCAGGCTCAAACAAAAGTTACACTTTAACCGTTTTGTTGCACTCTCAAGTAAATTCTTTTGCAGCTTCTCACTTCTCTCAGCTGTTGTACAAATGACATTAGAACATTGTGTCCCCTGTGCCACTTGCAGTTCACTTGTCATTGCAATGGAAGAAAAAATGGCAAACGTTTAGAAACCTTACTAGATGATAAGCCTAATGCACTGCTAACATTACCCTGAAATGACCTGTATGGTTACTCCTTCAGGTCTCTTGTCAGTCTGGTCTTCTGGTCGGTGCTTGGGACAGGATTTGGGGCTTACAACATGATGACGGCAGTGATGAGTCCGTGCCCCATTCTACAAAGTACTAACTGGGGTGTTGCCCTTATTGTAAGTACAAAAAGTTACATTTCTTATTTATTGTATGACTTTCCAAAAAAATACCTAAGCGTCTCCAACAGTAAACTGTTTTTTTTTTTTTTTTGTATCTTTTAGCTTAGTTTACAGTGGGGATCGAAAGTTTGGCCACCCCAGGTAAAAATTTGTATTAATGTGCATAAAGAAGCCAAGGAAAGATGGAAAAATCTCCAAAAGGCATCAAATTACAGATTAGACATTCTTATATGTCAACAAAAGTTAGATTTTATTTCCATCATTTACACTTTCAAAATAGCAGAAAACAAAAAAATGGTGTCTGCAGAAGTTTGGGCACCCTGCAGAGTTAATATCTTGTACTGCCCCCTTTGGCAAGTATCACAGCTTGTAAACGCTTTTTGTAGCCAGCCAAGAGTCTTTCAATTCTTGTTTGAGGTATCTTTGCCCATTCTTCCTTACAGAAGTCTTCCAGTTCTTTTAGATTTATGGGCTGTCTGTCACGCACTGCTCTTTTAAGGTCTATCCATAGATTTTCAATTATGTTGAGGTCAGGAGATTGTGAAGGCCATGGCAAAACCTTCAGTTTACGCCTCTTGATGTAATCCCCCGTGGATTACGAGGTGTGTTTGGGATCATTATCCATTTGTAGAAGCCATCCTCTCTTTAACTTCAGCTTTTTCACAGATGGCATCAAGTTACCATCCAAAATTTGCTGAAATTTTATTGAATCAATTTTTCCTTCTACTCGTGAGATGTTCCCTGTGCCACTGGCTGCAATATAACCCCAAAGCATGATTGATCCATCCCCATGCTTAACAGTTGGACAGAGGTTCTTTTCATTTAATTCTGTGCCCCTTCTTCTCCAAACGTACCTTTGCTAATTCCGGCCAAAAAGTTAAATTTTAACCTCATCGGTCCACAGAACTTGTTTCCAAAATGCATCAGGCTTGTCTATATGTTCATTTGCAAAGTTCAAACGCTGATTTTTGTGGTGAGGATGTAGAAGAGGTTTTCTTCTGATGACTCTTCCATGAAGACCATATTTGTACAAGTATCTCTTTATAGTGGAGTAGTGTACCACAACTCCAGTGTCTGCCAGATCTTTCTGGAGGGATCGTGCAGTCAAACGTGGGTTTTGAATTGTTTTTCTCACAATCCTGCGAGCTGTTCTGTCTGATATTTTTCTTGGTCTTCCAGGTCTTGCTTTAACTTCCACTCTTCCTGATGACTGCCATTTCTTAATTACATTCCGAACAGAGGATATTGACATCTGAAAACGCTTTGCTATCTTCTTATAGCCTTCTCCACCTTTGTGAGTGTCAACTATTTTCAGTTTCAGCTTTCTAGGCAACTGCTTAGAAGATCCCATGGTGCTGATTGTTGGGGCAAGGTCAGATGAGTCTGGGCATTTAAAACCTTTGAGATTGACATCACCTGGTCTTCCCAGACGATGATTGAGAACAATCCATGACACTGAAAGGTCTCAGCCTTGCAAAGGGGGCAGTGCATGCTATAAATTCTGCAGGGTGCCCAAACTTTTGCAGATGCCATTTTATGTTTTTTTGTCATTTTGAAAGTGTCAATGATGGAAATAAAATCTAACTTTTGTTGACATATTATAAGAATGTCTAATCTGTAATTTGATGCCCTTTGAAAATTTTTCCATCTTTCCTTGGCTTCTTTATGCACCTTAATACAAATTTTTACCTGGGGTGCCCAAACTTTCGATCCCCACTGTATGTATTTCTGTGTTTATTTCAGTTGTCTTGGCAAAAAAACACAAATTCATTGTTTCTTTTTTGATTTCGTTATTCTCTTGAGCTTTTTTTCTTTCTCTCTCTCTCTCTCACGTTTTCTGTCTCTAGCTTTTTCTTCCATTCTCTCAAGCTTTTCCATCTCTCTCTTTCTCTCTCTCTCTCTCTAGCTTTTTCTCTTTTGCTTTTTTTTTTAGACCTTTTTCTATTTTTCTTTCTTTCCTTTTTCCCTTCTTTCTCTCTTTAATTCCTTCTTTCGCTAATTCCATCTTACTTTCTCTCTCTCTCTCTCTGTCTTTCTACTTTACTTCTTTTTTTCTTTTGTTTCTCTCTTTCTCCCTAGCTTTTTTTATTTTTTTCTCTCTCTTTTTCTGTTTCTCTCTCTAGCTTTTTCTTTCTTTCTGGCATTCTTTTTCCATCTCTCTCTTGCTTTTTCTCTTTCACTTAGACATGTGCGGTTTGTTTAGTTCCAAATACATATTTAGATGAGTTTTTCGTTATTCGGATATGTCCTGTAACAGAACCGCGACCCACAATGGGCTTGTGTGCTTCCGTCAGTATACAGCTTCCTTCAGTCTTGAACATAGATATCAGATATTCTAGCCACCCTACATACAAGACTAGCCGAGAATAGCTTGTATAAGATCTGGAACATTTATTGAATAAACTCACACTGAATATATACCCCACCAGGTCAGGCGCCTGATGATTACATTATCCTATGCAGATGAAAATATGTACAGAAATATAATTAACATATCTAAGGAATAACCAACACAAACAGTATTCTACTTTCCCACTAGCAACTAATAGATGACAGTGATTTAATTAACTTGAACTAATTAACTAGCAGACTTGCCGTCATAGAGCTCATGAAGTACAATACATATTATTATAAGTGTAAACACATCACACCTTAATACACAGACAATGCTTTGATTATTTAGGAGTCACAGACTTCATGGCAACATGGTATAGGTCTAACAGTGTAAAGTGGGATTAAATCTTCGTAGATTTCATGAGGTATATTGTTGATAAAAATTACTGTCTCATTTGAAGTAATCCAAACCATATTCTCAGTGTCCATTAAGTAATTGTCCACCATATTCTTGGTCACCCTGTGACCCTAAGAGACAGTGGGTGACTTACACACAAGAGGGGCCGGGGGATATGGAAAATGGGTTTCCAGAGTTCTCAAAGCTGGCCCCCCAACCAAAGTGACTCTCGTCACATGCCCGAATACCCGAATTACAGTATAAACGAAGTTTACAAAATTTTCTAACGAAACGAATTTCGTTTGAATTTCTGAAATTCAAATCGAATTTTACATCAAATTCCATTCAAATTCCAACTTAGGGCTTTTGATGGACCATTTACCTCTCTTTGATGGGGAGGAGAAGGAAAGAAGAAGTAGAATAATGAAAAATAATAAAACTTGCTCAAGTAACTATGGCACGTACAATATAAGTACGGACTAGCTAAAGAGATTAATCATTAGGGAATAAGAAAGGGGGCAAAACAAATGGAATCATTTAAACCTGGTGGTTCAGTCACCTGAAGGGAAAAAAAAACATCTAGTTTCAATTTGTAATATCCTACAATCAAAATCACCCCCTCTTGGAGCCGGATGTATTCGTTCTAATGCCAGAAATCTGAGGCTATCAGGTTTGTATTGATGTTTAGAAGTGTCTCACAATTGGTTTTTCAACTATACCTAAAGTAGCATCGTCCACATGATCTTTGATGTGTCTCCAGAATTGCCTTTTGGTTTTCCCAATGTAGAAAGAACCACAACTGCATGTTAGTACATATATGATACCAATTGTATAAGGGTCCTTTCACACGGCTCCCGGTCCGACGAGGCCCGTTCTGCTCAGCGGGGGATTGATCCGTCGATCCCCGCTGAGCAGGCGGATGACAGCTCCGTCTCCACTCTGTCTGGGGGAAAAGGGGGTATGCATTGGGGAGAAGAATATCTTTATCGTCATTGATGAATCTGCAATACTGACATTGGCCACATTTATAGGTTCCTCTAGGAAGGGATCTACAAGCATCTGGGGCCCCATCCAGGGGAAAAATAACTGGATACTACCGTATCTTTGATGGATCTATTTCTACGAAAAGTAATTTGTGGTCTAGTATCAATGAAACAACCAATGGTGGGATCACCATTTCAAAATAATGCTGTTTTTGTTAAGCTAAAGGTGATTTAAAGAGTCATTGTAATCGTTTGATGAAGATTTTTCTTTTGTTTGTTCAATTTGCCACATTCGAATCAGAAAAAAAATCTAACATTTTTGATTCAACCAATTCAAAATTTATAGTTTTGTACATTTCGAATCGAAAAAATTCAGTAAATTCAAAGGAAATTTGAAAAAGGCCTAAAACGAATTTCGAATATGAATTCTGGATACGAATTCCGAATAAAAACTGAACGAATCAACCGAATTTAACGAAACCAAATAACTAGATTAATGAATCTAAACGAAACAAAACAAATTTTTTTGTCATGCACATGTCTACTTTCACTCTTTTTCTAGAGCTTTCTCTCTCTCTCTTTAATTATTTCTTACTTTCTCTCTCTCTCTCTAATTCTCTTTCTTTCCCTCTCACTCTCCCCCTTTCTCTTTCTTTATCTCTCTTTCTTTCTCCTTCCCTTTCTTTTTTCTCTTTTTCCTGAGAGCTCAGGGGAAATTAAAAAAAATCCCAGGGCACCAGACATAAAACCAATCTGCCTGAACACAGAAAACTCTGTAAAGGCTTTGGTACTCGGGTACATGCTTATACCCGAACAGTTACTCTTCTTATACAAGTCAAGCTGAATGCAAAGCCAACTAGATGCACTGAAAATGCTCAATGCAACTCAAGATCAACTTGATGGAGCTTACAATTTAAAGTGGAAGTTCAGTCAAATTCAAACTAAGCCCAAACCTACTACTACCCCATTCTAAGACTATTCTAACTACTCTGTGAAAGAAAAAGATGTCTTCTATACTTACCTATTCTGAAGCTGCTCTGGCCTGGTCACATGATTGGGTCCCAGCAGCGACTTCAGTGTAGAGGAGGGACAGCCAACAATAAATGCCCCATAGCAAGCATAGAGGTGAAATTTTCGCCCAGGCCCTGCAGCCGTTATTGCTGCCACTCCTCTACACTGAAGCTGGCCCTAGGACCTGATCATGTGACGAGACCAGAGTGGCCTCAGTGTAGGTAAGTATAGACATCTTTTCATTCACAGGGTAATTAGAATAGTCTTAGATTTGGAGTGGGAGTAGGTTAAGGCTTTGTTAAAATTTGTCTGGACTTATACTTTAACCACTTAAGGACCACCCCACATACAATTACTGCGGCAGGAGGGCCCTTAAGCGCAAAATCACATATCTGTACGTGATTATTTAGAAAGTCTCTAGGGGGCGCACGTGCGCTGCTGGCCAACCGCGATCATTCAGGAGAATGACAGAAAGGCGGTCTGCCTATGTAAACAAGGCAGGCCGCTGTTCTGTCGGACAGAAAGAGAGCGATCTTGTGTTCCTACTAATCAGGAACACAGATCTCTCTCTTCCTGCAGTCAGTCCATCCCCCACAAAGTTAGAAAGCACTCCCTAGGAGCACACTTAACCGTTTGATTGCCCCTGATGTTAACCCCTTCCCTGCCAGTGTCATTAGTACAGTAACAGTGCATATTTTGAGCACTGATCACTGTATTGGTGTCACTGGTCCCCAAAAAAGTGTCACTTAGTGTCAGATTTGTCCGCCGCAATGCCACAGTCCTGCTAAAATTGCTGATTGCCGCCATTACTAATAAAAACGATTTAAAAAAATAAAAAGTCCACAAATCTATCCCATAGTTTGTAGACGCTATAACTTTTGTGCAAACCAATCAATATACTCTTTTTGGGATTTTTTTTAACCAAAAATATGTAGCAGAATACAAATTGGCCTAAACTGATAAAGAAATTGGATTTTTTATTTTTTTTATTAGATATGTTTTACAGTAGAAAGTAAAAAATATTGTTTTGTTTTTTGAAAATTGTCAGTCTTTTTTTGCTTATAGCGCAAAAAAAAAAAAACGCAGAGGTGATCGAATACCACCAAAAGAAAAATCTATTTGTGGGAAAAAAGGACATCAATTTTATTTGGGTACAATGTTGCAGGACCGCGCAACTGTCAGTTAAAGTAACACAGTGCCGTATCGCAAAAAATGGCCTGGTCATTAAGAGGGTAAAACCTACCGGAGCTGAAAGGGTTCAATGTAAATAATTCAGGTTAAAGCAGCACAATAGCAACAGCCCACATACTTTCCTTATACAATTGTTGAAGAATTATTTTTTTAATGAGTGATCTTCTACATTTACTGAGTTGCAGATATTTTTTGCTGTCACAAGGTGGCGCTGTGTTCCTTTTTTTCCCCCAATATAAGCACCAAGGTAACTTCACTTTCCTGCAGCATTAGTGAAAGTAATACTTAGAAGGACTAACATAATACTTCCACTTTCTTAGATATTAGAAGTAATTTGTGATGCAGTAAGTAATGTAAGAAAAGTCCACGGTGAAACTGGCAATGCCCCCCCCCTGACTTATTTGTTGTCACTAGTTCAAAATATGAAGCCTGTAGCTCAAGGAAGAAACAAATACGTGGACAGTGAGTTGGGCAATGGCTACTGCCATCAATTGCCTCTCACACAGGGTTATTGTCTCTCAGTGGATTCATGTTAAAGAGAACCTTTCACCAAAAAAGTGCTACTTGGTCATGCAGACTGATACTTTACATTGTAGCAAAGTGTCATTTCTTCAGTGTTGTCACATGGAAATATATAATAATATATTTACAGAAATGTGAGGGGTGTACTCACTTTTGTGAGATACTGTATATATATATATATATATATATATATAAATATATATGAAGAGAAATACTATTGCTATTGCTGAGCCTCTTTCTGAAAATGTGTGCCTGGCTTTCACTAGTTTCAATAATTTGAGTCACTGGACCAGAAGAAGTGTGCAGGCCAGGAATTCTAAATTTGTTAGAGGAGAAGTACAGCCAAAGCTTGTTTGGTTGTAGTTCTGTGGATCACAAAAGTGCAGTTCGCTCTGCACTCCTGTAACCCGTTTTCAGCAGAAAGCAGGCTGACCTCACAGAGCTGGTCGAGGCCCAAGAAAGATCGTTATCATATGGTCGGGATCCGCGGACGTGCCTGGACCGACACATGGCTCAGCCTTTCAACGAGCCGGTGAGACTGAGCTGGCCGCTCCCGCCCCCATCCACAGCTCAGTGCTCCAGTGAGCGAGGAGAGAGCAGAGCAGACAGCAGTGACTGACAGTCATCAGATCCCTGCTCAGGGAGCTCTGAGAACAGAGCGATCTGTGGTGTTTGATCGCTCGGTTCTCAGTGTTAGAGCCGGCAGGGAGCACATGCAGCATCAGACAGATGCTGAATCTACCTAGGTAAGTTTGAATCTGAAAAAAGTTTTATAAGGCCTGGTAATTAAATATTATTTAAAAGATAACTAAACCCAAGAACAAACTGATATGTATAGCAGCCTACAGTCCTATGATGAGGTGGCAGCATTATATACACAGAGAAGAATTTGCCCACGGGACTTTCACAAGGGAGTGAGCTGGCATGTATAGGGCATAGGGGTTTCTCAGTCCCAAATTCACACACACATTATATATAAATGGCTGCATTAGTTTTCTTTCTTTTCAAGTGAAGAAAATTTTCAAAAAATACAGAAAATGCCTAATTATCTAGGGAGATATGAAGTGTCCTGGTCACTTCCTGTAACCTGCACCGCAGAATATCTTCCTAGCTATGTTTTATAAACTACCCATTGCCCAAACCCCCCGATGTAAATGTGATTAGGACATATGGACAGGTTTGTAGTCTCTATCACAAGAACAACCTAGGGCAGTGATGGCGAACCTTGGCACCCCAGATGTTTTGGAACTACATTTCCCATGATGCTCATGCACGCTGCAGTGTAGTTGAGTAGGCCAGTGATGGCGAACCTTGGCACCCCACATGTTTTGAAACTACATTTCCCATAATGCTAAACTACACTGCAGAGTGCATGAGCATCATGGGAAATGTAGTTCCAAAACATCTGGGGTACCAAGGTTCGCCATCACTGGCCTACTCAACTACACTGCAGCGTGCATGAGCATCATGGGAAATGTAGTTCCAAAACATCTGGGGTGCCAAGGTTCGCAATCACTGGCCTAGGGCAACCACCATGGTTGCCTCCATAGATACAGTGGAGAAGTGACGTAGCCACCCCAGGATAGGAACGCTGTTTATTTGCAGGATCACCAAGTGAAAAGAAAGCAAAAGAAGCTTGAAAGTTTGAGAAAAGGAAAATGGATGCAGCTGCCACACCAAGAACTAGCTGCGATATATTATATTTTTAGTTGTGGGTTTTAAATACAAAGGGCTGTTTCACACCACATGCAGTCCAGTGTGTTTTTTTTTCTGCATCACAAAAGCATGGGCTGTAGGCTACATTGATTTCAATGATTTCAAAGTTCACACCAGTGCAGTGTGTTCCAGTTCAGTCAACTGAAATAGAACATGCTGCTTCTTTTCTGCAAGGAACTGCTCTGGAACGCAGCAAAAAGCATCAACGCAAAGCATCAGTGCAAAACGCACTGCAATGTATCTGAAAGCATCAGCAATCCACCAGAATGCATTACAGCAGAAAAAAAATCAGGACATTTTGAGAAAAAAAAAGGAAGGAAAAAAAACTGCACTTAAATGTATCTGAAGGCATCAGAAACGCACTAGAATACATTACAGCAGAAAAAGAAATCAGGAAATTTTGGGAAAAAATTTGGAAAAAGAAACACACTGGAATGCATTAAAAATACATCATAAAACGCATAAAAACACACATCGGAATGCATCAAAAACACACATACAGAAATGCATCCGGACTGCGTTTCTGTGGTGTGAACTGGCCCTAAATGAACAGATCAGAATAGCAGCCTGGAAAAATAGAATTTTTGTAAGGACTTACCGTAAAATTATTTTCTCTGAGTCCTCTGACAGTCGCCGCCCGATGGTATTAGCCTTCACTAATACACTAAATTCACTAATATACTAATTCACTAAATTTGCCTAGCCTTGCTCCTGCAGAGGGCGCCATTACCCATTAGTGAAGTCTAATACCATCGGGCGGCGACTGTCAGAGGACGTAAGAGAAATAGCATTTTCAGAAATGGCAGCCCCATACATCTAATAGTATTGATGGCCTTGAATCCACCTTTAGCTGCTAGCTTCGGATTTGTCATCTTTAGTAGTTCCTCAGATTATAGTGCAGCTGATGATGATCATGGCTTGCTTGTGAGTTGAAGTTACATACATGTGTATTATAGGCAGCTACAGATCTCCAAAGAAATATTCTAAAAGATTTCTAGCTACTCCAAAATACTTCTACAAATCTGCTTCTGTACCCTGGCCCTGAGAGTCTCAATCAAACTTCATACTTAAAGTGGAGTTCCACCCAAAAGTGGAATTTCCGCTTTAAGACCTTCTGACTCCCTGACATGCTACATTTGGCATCGCCCTAGATGTTTAACCTCTTCCCAGCCAGTGTCATTAGTACAGTGACAGTGCATATTTTTAGCACTGCTCACTGTATTAGTGTCACTGGTTCCCACAAAGTGTCAGTGTCTGATTGTCCGCCGCAATATCGCAGTCCCGCTATAAGTCGCTGATCCCTGCCATTACTAGTATAAAAAAATCATTAAATAAATAACATTTCCAGTATATATACCAAAAATTTTTTAGACGCTATAACTTTCACGTAAACCCATTAATATACGCTTATTACCAAAAATATGTAGCGAAATACATATTGGCCTAAATTTATGAAGAAATTAGATTTTTTAAATTTTTCGATTTTTACATATTTATTTATTGGATATGTTTTAAAGCAGAAAAGTAAAAAATATTGTTTTTCTTCTTAAAAATTGACGGTCTTTTTTTGTTTATTGCGCAAAAAAATGAAAAAAAAAAAAAACCCAGAAGTGATCACATACCACCAAAAGAAAGCTCTATTTGTGGGGAAAAAAATTACATAAATTTAATTTATACAGCATTGCATGACGGCGCAATTGTTAATTAAAGTAATGCAGTGCCATATCGCAAAAAAATGGCCTGGTCATGAAGGGGGGTAAATCTTCTGGAATATAATTGGTTAACTGTTGACACTTATATTTGTGTAATAACTGCAAAAAATACCTGTTGATCCTGCCAGGAATCTGTTGAGCTGATAACTTCTCTCTGTCTGTGCTACACGCTTATCAGTTACATTGTTCCCACTTCTCTCTGTGGACTACAGAAAACACCTCCATATGTTATGTAGATGAGGAGAGGAGGGATGATTGTAAAGTCTCATTTTTTTTTCTATTAAAATAACAAACATGTTATACTTCCCTCCTCTGTGCAGTTGGTTTTGTACAGAGCAGCCCAGATCCTCCTCTTCTCGGGTCCCTGGCTGGAGCTCCTAGCCCCTCCCACCTGTTGCGTGCCCCCACAGCAAGCAGCTTGCTATGGGGGCACCTGAGCCGAGCTGCAGCACCATGTATCCATTCCAACACAGAGCTGCCGTTCATTGACAGTAGCGGGAGCCAATGGCGCTGCTGCTGTATCTAAGCCAATCAGGAGAGAGAGTCCCCGGTGGCTGAGGCACTCATGGACATTGCTGGATAGAGATGGGCTCAGGTAAGTATTGGAGGGGGGGAGGGGCTGGGGTAGGAGGAAGGGCTGCTGCACACAGAAGGCTTTTTATGTTAAAGAGGAAGTAAACTCTGCATTCCTTTTTGCGATTTTCATTTCATGTGATATAAAAACGTATTTGCAATCCTTGCACAGTATAATGTATACATAGTCGTGGCTTACTTACTATCTTTTAGTAGTTTGTAAAAAATTTGTCTTCCGGGAATCGGTGGCACCATTTTAAGTACGTTTTTTTCTGACTCATCTTTGGACGTCATTTCCGCCCTTCCTTGATTCCCCTGCTGAAATCTCACGCATGCGCGACCATTTATTATCCAAGCCTCTTTCTTCAGATGATTGCCGCTAGAGGTTTACTCCCCTTGTGATGTCACACTGTCACAAGCGGAGAATGTAGAAGCTGGGAATGAAAGCCCAGTCTTGCGAGTCTGCAAAGCTGTGCCGCAGACAGCGGAACTCTCGTAGACGGCATGCCGTATATAGGAAAGCGGCGCACACAGGGGCGGCCTGTCCATTAAGGGAGCAGGGGCGCCGCCCACCCTATCCAATGCGTCCGGCCCCCTAATTTACATGCAGGGCGCCGGACGCATGGATTCCAATAGGGAATGTTTTTTTTTTTGAAGCACGTGATTAGAGCCAGAGGCTCTAATAGGCTTCAGAAAAGGGTGGGCTCGGGGCGCACCCGGTTGTGTGACAATAGCGAATTAATATTCGCTACTGTCACACTCACTCTCCTCCCAGCCAATCAGGAAGAGGGTTGTGAGTCCCCTTTCCTGATTGGCTGAAAAGAGAAGCGATCTTACTGGCCAGTGGCCAGGAAGAGGCAGAAGACACACGGCGGCTGGAGGAGGACAGCGGGTCAGCCATCCAGCACTCCCCGACTCCTGACAGGAAGAGGGAGGTAAGAAGGCAGAGGGGGGGGGAGGAGGAATGTGTCGCCTGACTGACCCCACGACCCGACCAACCGGGGGAGGGGGGGGTGTGGGTTGTGCGCATTGGTTCGCCCCCCCAATTCATACATACACATTCATACATACACATACCAAGGCCAATTTAGACAGGAGTCAATTAACCTACCAGCATGTCTTTGAAGTGTAGGAGGAAACCTGCATACCCTGAGGAAACCCGTCCAGGCACAGAGGGAACATGCAAACTCCAGGCAGGTAGTGTGATGGTTGGGATTCATACCAGCAACCCTTTTGCTGCTAGATGAAAATGCTAACCATCACACCACTCAGTGTCTGGTTAAAGCTTGTAGGAAGAGTTTTCATTCTACTCTGACTGTCCTATGAAGCTGTCCTATGAGTCCTATGACCCCTGACCCTCTGTCTGGACAGTGCTGATTGGCCGTGTGCTGATCACATGCACCCTCCCAAGAACAAAACAAAAAAACTCTCTAGCAATACACACCAAACTGAGCATGTGCAGCTTGCCCCCAAAGGATTTGTGTTATCAGGAGATGGATTGGGGACTGTGGAAGAAGGGGGGGATCTGTGCATACAGGATCAAACAGCCTTTTTTTTTTTTTACACAGTGCAGAGGATCAACCCCTTAGGTTCCACAGTGCATATAACAAGCATGCTTTACTGCATATACAGACTGGTTCTACTGTTGTGGGTTTAGTAACACTTTAATATCATAGTAGGTAACTATTGTACTGACATGTGTTTCTTTTAATCTCCCATCAGGTCATCTCTTGGGTTCTCTTTATCGGTACGCTGAGTTACGTCAAAGTAATGATTGGGGTGATTCTACGCAGCCAGAGTCACAGTGCCCTCGTATGGTGTGGAGCGGTAGTGCAGTTGGGATCCATGATTGGGGCCCTTGTTATGTTCCCAATGGTCAACGTGTATGGGTTCTTCAAACCAGCTGACCTTTGCAATACGAACTGTCCTAGCTAAGGGTTTTGATAAATGACTGGAAGGACACTAAACATACAGAAATATATACCTCTACATACAAAGCCCAGTTCAGAGCACTACAAGGTATAAATATATGTATCTTTATACATAGAGATGATTTAATAATGCACACTTTAACTAGGGGATGCCTCTTCTTATATTACTTGTGCAATGTTTTTTGTATGCTTCAATTTTTAACAAGATGCTCCAAAGTATTCTACATTTGAGGTACAAAAAATACTTGAACTTTATCATGCAAGTATAGAGTAACAACATCCTGGTCACCTCTTCCAACAATGAATCCCTGGAAGGTGTTACACAACTATGCAGCTGTTTACTCACAATACTTTTTGGGGTCCACGAGAGTGAAAGTGCTTTCCAAGGGTAATATGGATGGGTGTGTCAGGACCCGGGTCTGAACCTGCAACCTCTACAGTTGTCTGGCTGTGGCTCTTCTGGCTGTGCCACCAGATTCCTTTTACTTTTCAACTTGATCTGGTTGGATTCTGTTGTATGATACCGCAACAGCAACCAACACCTCTGCTGGAGAGCAAAAAAAAAAAAAAGACATCTCTTAAAAGTACAGAATTATAGGTACTGTAGCTTTAGAAAATGTTGCAGGCCAATTATAAAACATTAAAGTAGGGCACCAACTTAAAGTGTTCTTAAACTTAAAACTAAAAATGTATTATTTTTCTATTATAATTTATTATATTGCAACTTAGCAATCATTAGATGTGGTGGCTGCATCAGTTTTTTCTTTTCTTTGGCTTTTCCCCCTGGTGCTCTGACCAGTAATACTCCTCCAGCATTAGTGAGACACAACTCTGGAGGAATGAGAACAGGAGGCATAGCAGAGAGCAGCATTGTCAGTTTGGGGGGAGGGTAGTGTTAAATGTATTAGCAGATTTGAATACACTAACAAATTGAAGCCAAACTCCAGCCTACACTTCACTTATAAACTATTAACCACTTAAGCCCCGGAAGATTTTACCCCCTTCCTGACCAGGGCCTATTTTGCGATTCGGCACTGCGTGACTTTAACGGACAATTGCGCGGTCGTGCGACGCTGTACCCAAATAAAATTGATGTCCTTTTTTCCCACAAACAGAGCTTTTTTTTGGTGGTATTTGATCACCTGTGCGATATTTTGATCATGCGCTATAAACAAAAAAAGAGCGTCAATTTTGCAAAAATAACAATATTTTTCACATTTTTTTATATGAAATTCCCCCCCAAAAAAATGTAAAAATCTAAATTTTTTAACATTTTAGGCCATTTTTTTTTTACCATATGTTTGGTAAAAAAAAATCGCAAAAAGCGTATTTTGATTGGTTTGCGCAAAAGTTATTGCATTTACTAACAAAGGGAAAGATTTTTGTCATTTTTGTTGGTTTTTTTTTTAGCGCGTAATGGCGGCGATCTGCGATTTTTTTTTGCGTGACTGCGACATTGGGGCGGACAGATCGGACCCTTGACTAACATTGACACTTTTGGGGTTACCAGTGACATTACTACAGTAATCAGTGCTATACATATGAACTGTTACTGTAAAAATGACACTGGCAGTGAAGGAGTTAACTGTATTGGAGAGGGAGGGGTTAAGTGTGTCCTAGGGGCGTGTTTCTAACTGTGATTGGCTGTGGCTTGATGTGTAAGAACAATGATCAACGGTCCTACATAGTGGAACCGTTTGATCACCATTCTTACGCAGGGAGAACTGACAGGCGGCTTTGTTTACACTAGCCGAATGCCTTTCTCCCGCTGTCACGGACGATCGCGAGTGCCCGGCGGGCACACGCGCGGGGGGTCCGTGACCGAGCGGGAGCGCGCATCCAGCGGCGCGCGCGCGCTCTCAAAACCCTTACAGGCTAGCGACGTAGCCCTACGTCGCTCTGCCTGTGAGGGGCTGACTGCCGACGTAAATAGTCGTGCGGCAGTCGGCAAGTGGTTAACAGTTACAGCAAACAGTTTTCTTCATTTTGGGATAAAGGTTTTGCATGAATAAATAAAAGCTGATCATTTTAATCGCCCCTGTCAGTATTAGGTAGTTTGTCCCATACATGTAAACTGATACATCCTGCTGGAGACTTGCTGGCTGGATCGCCAGATGAAAATAGAAGAAAGAAAGCCTAAAAAAGGAAACTAATGCAGCCATCAGATTTAAGGAATGTAAGCTGTAATATAATAAATGTTTGCTTTTGGGTTTAATACTGCTTTATATCCACCATGTAAAAATATAGTCATTTGTAAAGAATTCATCTCACCTATCTAGGCTCCAGGCTGTCCCTGGATTGTTGGAAGCTGTCAAATAATACAAAAACATCCGTAATGCGTGGCTCCAGTAATCAGGAGTTCACGTGCACAGGGACAAGTTTTTCAGAATGCAAAGGGGGTGGGGTGTTTGTCAATGAAACGTTACCATACCTTTGCATTACAACTTGTTTGATCTAATTAAATAAACAATGTAACTGCATAATGCTTTTCTGAATGTAAAGATAGAGGTGGACATGAGGTGACAGTCACCCAGTATGTTCCACGTATATGGACCATTGTTGATGGACTTTAGCCTTAGGCAAATGAAGATGTATTTTTGTGTATTCACACACACACACACACACACACACACAAAAATGTTGTGCATTTGTGATCCATTTAGGATACTTCTGAGACCATTTAGAGCAGTGGTCTCCAAACTGCGGCCCGGAGGCCAGATGCGGCCCTTTGCTTGCCTTTACCTGGCCCCTGTGGCACTATTACACCAACTGACACCAGTGATGGGGCACCATTCCCCCTACTGGGATGTGAGAAGGGGGAAATGCTTAAACACCTGTATTCATTCCCCCTACTGATGCCATCAATGGCGCACTATTCCTCCCATTAAAACCAATGATGGGGCATTTTCTACTCCCAATAGCCACGGTCCAGCCCCCCTAAAGCCTGAAGGACAGTAAACCGACCCCCTGTTTAGAAAGTTTGGAGACCCCTGATTTAGAGTTTACTGACAGGTGCATTTGGCATTTGACATGTAGTAAACCTGCATTTTGACTTGTCGTTGACCTCCTTCTAAGCTGCATCAACCTACGGTCAGAGGTCAAGCTCGGAGACTAGTAGCTAGAACAGTAGAGAGGCTCCCAGGGACCAGCAGGATAGGTATACAAGCAGGTTGTCAGGGTCCGGACTGGCAGCAGGTGATGGCACTGGAGGTGGATCCTCTGTGTCAGTGAGGGATTGGCGTGGACCGTACCAGGGGACCGGTTCTAAGTTACTACCGGTTTTCACCAGAGCCCGCCGCAAGGCGGGATGGACTTGCTGCGGCGGTAGCAACCAGGTCGTATCCTCCGGTAACGGCTCAACCTCAAAGACAGCTGATTCAGGCGCGGTACAGAAGGACAAGGCAAAGGCAAGGTCAGACGGAGCAAAGGGTCAAGGCAGGCGGCAAGGTTCGTAGTCAGGGGCAACAGCAGAAGGTCAGATACACAAGCAGGGAACGATACACCAAAAGCTTTCTCAAGGTACCAAAGGCAACAAGATCCGGCAAGGACAGGAAGGGGAAGTGGGTTTTTATTGAATTTGGGCTGATTGGACCAGGCACCAATTAGTGGTGCACTGGCCCTTTAAATTTACATGCTGCGGCGCGCGCGCGCCCTAGGGAGCGGGGCCGCGCGCGCCGAGAGGAGGAAGGAACCCGGCGTGCGCCGGGAGCAGAGAGGACCCGGCGGGTGAGTTCCGCTAATGCGGGGGAACAGCGCTCATGGTCGGGGACGCCGACCAGAGCGCTGCAGCCCGCAGGACGCCTTGAGTGCTCCGGGGAAGCCACGGAACCCGGAGCACTCGGCGTTACACAGGTCAACCTGGCAGATGATGCGGGCTCAACCGAGGTGTGAAGTCTAAGCACTAACCGGTATTCATCAGAACTCCTGATGGTGGAGATCAGTTTTGCTGCACGTTAGTACCAGGTCACAGTTCTCAGGATCATCCCACCAGGAGGTGAGCAAGCCGGGGTCCAGTAGCAGATATAGCAGGTAGGGATCAATCAAAAGCGTAGTCAATAAACAAGCCAAAAGTCAATAACAAGTGTTTGCAGATTGTGATCAAGCAGAAACCTAGTTGAGAAACAACCCATAGGTCAGTAACAAGTGGTAGGGAAGATATGGATGACAGCAGGAGTGACAAGAGAGGGATATTGGCTGGAGATGGCACAATAATCAGACAAAAAGGATCTCCAAAAGCATGGCTTAAATAGGACCTTCATGGGAGGAGCAAAGGGTTCAAGAGAAACAAGACATAAGGCAAGGTTGTCTAAGAAATCAGGCAGGGAGCTGTCTAGCATCTCAAGTGACTCAGCAAAAAGAGTTATTGCCAGAAACCCCCGAGGTCCAGGGTTCAGATCCAGGTCCTGCTGGGAAGGAAGCAGTAGTATGAACCAAAGTCTGTCGACACAGGCCCTAGGAGTGGCTCCTGACCCCACTGACCAGCCAGTGGTGAAGATGTCCATTTTGTAGGTTAAAAACCCTGTTTCAATCACTATTGTTCAAAGTGATGATAAGTGGTGGCCATAGAGTCTACTTTTGCATATCTTCTTTGTTTCTTCTATTTACTTATTAAAGAAGGCATACAGTCAAAGGTCGTTCTGCACTCCTGTGACCCATTTTCAGCAGACAGCAGGCTTAAGCCCACTATCCGCTGATGTCACAAAGCCTGTCCAGGCTTATGAAAGATTGCAACCATATAGTCAAGATCTGTCCACATGCCTGGACTGGCACCCGGCTCAACCTCTCAGTGAGCCGCTTATAGCCCGAGCCGGCCACTCCTGCCCCCTCCACAGCCCAGCGCTCCAGTGAGCGCCGGGGTGCAGAGTAGAGAGCCTCTTTTAATGTATTTATTTACCATTTATTTTACAAGCATGTTCACAGTAATGCTGACGCCATACGATGGAAGTTCCAAAGTCCAACTGGCCATGCAGGTCCTCAGAAGTCTGCAGGAAGCCCTGGAGTCCGCCGATACATACAATACCAGAAGCCTGAGTACACACTAGCATTAGAGGCCCAAAAAATAATTTTCTCTTCCGTTCATTGACGGACACAGCTTCTGATTCTTCATAACCATTGAGTTATACTGCCCCAAACAGGAATAGGACACTAGATGGGAAAAAGCTTGAATACACCTATGGGTAGTCCCAGGGGGTATACACCCACTCTCAGCTATAGGCACTCAGTTTTTTTCAGTCAGGAGATAAGACCTAGTTCCTTGCTGGGATCTCTGGTCCTGGCAATTTTTTCATTTTGAATATAATTTTTTTTCCCCTCTTTTTATTATTTTGTTCCTGTGAGAACTACAATCAAGTAGGACTGGGCAACGAACTGAATAATATAGATCCTTAGGGTCCCCCCAGTCCAGCCAGCGAGCGCGTGCAGACCGCGATCCGCGCTAGGTCGCCCGTGACATTGCCCCACTGGACAGGGGCTGGCCTGCGAGTTAAACGTCTCGTGAGGACGCATACGAACTGGCTTCGGCCTGAGTCACAGCGTTTCCTCCTGGCCGACAGCACCCACATTACGATGGAGCGGTGTTCTGTCCGGAACGGTGTCCACCCTGTTCCTGGTATGGTAAGTAGCTGCCTCCCCTACCCCTGGAGGGTTTTGGGGTGGATGTGGGCCCCTCCCTGGGATGGTTGGACCTCCTGGTTTCCCTTCCTTCCCCCCAGACCGTGTCAATTTTTGGTCACTTTGGGTCTTTCAGCCCTCCCTTCACCCCCCTCCTCCTCCTCCCTGGTTGGGGTTATGAGCTGGCTGTTGCCACATACTTTTAAGGGGGGGCTGGTTGGAGTTGCTGTTGACCGAGCTGCTAACTGGGTTTTCCTGGTGCGCAACGGGGGGTTAAGCAGGGTTCCCTGCCATCCCGGGGTTGGTGACTTGGGCAGGGATGTCCACTAGGCTCCCTGTGGCGGTTGTTGGGCTGGAGGAGCAGATAGTTTAGCATTCATGCGCCTCACGTGGCCGCATATGGCCGTAAAATTAGGGCGTGGCTTTGCGGCCTACTACTCGGAAACTACGTGAGGCGGCCCCTGTGAGCGTGTTTGAAGCCACTGTCTTCCGTTTGGGCATCTGCCTTCCCCTCCGCTGCCCCTGGGTGGTCGGGTCCACTGGGGCTCGCATCCTGGCGATCGGGCACCCTCAAAAATTTAGGCCATGCGGCTGAGTTGGGCGCTGCCATGGGGGGGGGGGGGCTAGTGTGTTTAGCTGAAGCCTCCACTCTTCCTTTGGGCTTCTGCTGGGCTGAGGGCCATATGGTCAGCTTGGCACCTCCCTTGGACCGGGTGGCGCTGTGGGGGCGCTTCATTTTTAATCACAGTCTTGCCACCATTATTTTGTGGGGCACCTGCCTTGTTTTAGCGAGGGTACCCTGCCTGCGTGTCTGTGTCACAGCAGGCAGCCCCCTTTTAAGGGGGCTATGTCCTATTTTGTCCTCTATGGAGGGCTCGGAGGGTGAATCCCTTGTTTTTTTGCCGGGTCCGATAGGTGGTCCATTTGTGGACCCTTGGCCGGCGTCCACTTGTGGGATTGAAGTCAGCAGCTTCCCCTGATTGTTATGTTTTCAGGGTGAGCTCAGTATATAGCGACCCTACTGGGTCTGCGTCCACGCACCCTGAGTGCTCAGATAGTGAGGATGATTCTTCTGCTGCTTTAGCCATGCTTAAATAGGCACTAGTGGATGCACTGTTTGTGTCAGTGTGTGAAACTTTAAAAATGGAAGTTGCGGCTAATGCCGCGTCGGAGGCACCGGTTTCTTGTGGCACCCACAGGCCCTCTAAAGCGGCAAGGGTGTTCCTCTTTCCGCTTACCTTGACAACTTGTCACAAAACAGTGGGGTTGTCCAAAACGCAGTGGTTGCTAGGCGTTTTTGCTTGCGGTATCCTTATTAGGATTTACTGCGTTAAAGGTGGGCGGTCCCTCCTTTAGTGGCCTCGCCGGTTTCCAGGTCAAATTGTTTACCTTTATTCTGGTTCAGGAGTCCCCGACCTTTACAGGTCCAGCTAATAAGAGGGCGGATGCTCTGGCCCGCCATATGTGCGCTATGGCTGGTTCGGCAATTAGGCGGGTAATTACTATTGCCCTGGTGTTGCAAACTCTGACCGAGTGGGCTAAGTTTTTATGCCGGAACCTGGAGGGAGAACAGCTTCCCCGTTTTTGCGGAGCTGGCGGACCAGTTTGTCCAGGGGCTACAGTTTGTCTGTGATACCTCTTTCGATGCAGCTCCTTTGATTTCTAGAAACGCTGGTCTGTGGACTAGACTTCTAAGAAGGTCTTATCTGATCTCCCTCTTGTAGGGGAATCACCTGTTTCTAGCTTCCTTGGATGACATCGTTAAGTGTCTCACAGAGGGTAAGAGTACTCTTCTTCCACAGGCTACCAAGGGCAAGGAGCCCCGTCATAGAGGTGGGCCATTCTCCCCGTCTCCTAAGTGGCCTCTTCGTCTCTCAGGGTCTTACCGAGACAAGCCAAAGTTGGTACACAGAAAAGTAGATCAAGCATCAAGCACACGGCAAACAGGAAACTAACACTGTTGAACAGCAAAGCAGACCTGCAGTGCACTGGTTAATATAGACTTCCTGTGATGACCTGGGTGGGGCAGGAACAGGAAGTAGAAGTGATAAAAAGGAACCAGAAGTGCAGTCTGACCTCTAATACAGAGATGAAGGGACAGGTAAGCTTGCCAAACACTATTGCAAGTCCATGACAGGTTGTCCACTTCTTTTGCAACCATTTTCAGATGGATCAGAAGGTGGTCCAGGCCTTTTGTGTCAGGGGTCAGGTTCCTCCTTTCCCTGTTTAGGCGCACTCTACTAGGGCGCTTAGTGTCTCCTGGGCTATCCGTCTTTATGCGTAAGTGACGTAGGTTTGCAAGGCTACAAAAGAGAAAGTTCCCCTGGTTGTGGGATTTTTAAGGCACTGGTTAGAAAAAAGTTGAGTATAGGCAACAAGAAATTTAATGAAAATAACAATTTATTGAAAGAAAGTTACAAAAAGGTAAAATATGGCAAGCTGTATACAATACATTGAATCCGCAGGCGGAAAGTGACCACTAGACCCCAGGGTATGAATGCGTTTCGAAGTCACAAATATAACTCCTTCTTCAGGGGTAACCTTGGATAGTGGTCTGTGGATAATTAATTGCACAGATAAGTAATTTTATAATATTTACAGACATACTGCACTTCTATCACAGAAATTTGTGGAGGAAAGGACAATGTCCCACAAAAGACAAAATTTCAAAGCAAAAAACACTTACATATTCTGCTGTGTTGATTTGGAATTGTAAGCCTGCCAGCATAACATTAAAAACAGGTGATCAGAGTGCTCAGACCATTGACCAAGAAATGCTGATCAGAGGTGTCAGGGAAGAATCTTTGTTTAATGATGATCCGTAAAGAAAGATCTCACGGGTGTGTGCTATCCAGCCAGCAAGGCGACCACCTGATCGTCGATTGTGTTGGCATCTGCAGATGCTCCTTTTGGCCGCAAAGGTTTTGCTGGCTGCTGTTTGAAGGACCTGGTCCTCTTTGAGGGTATATTGTTTTTCAGGTGAGCTCCAGTTGTTTATGGTTGAGCTCCACGTTACCTGGTTGGCTATGGTTAGCCTTGTGAATTTTATTCTGATGTCTTCCCACCCCTCATGTTTAACAATGCCTTGGGACGTCCCAATAGTTATGCAGAATCAGGAGCTGTGTCGGTCAATGAACGAAAGAGAAAATGGGATTTATGACATACCGTAAAATCCATTTCTCTGATGTTCATTGACGGACACAGCACCCACCCCTCTGTGGAGTTGGCTTTCATCTGACACTGCTTGTAACAAAACTGAGTGCCTATAGCTAAGAGTGGGTGTATACCCCCTGGGACTGCCCATAGGCGTAGTCACGCTTTTTCCTGCCTAGTGTCCTACTCCTGTAGGGGCATTATAACCCAATGGTTATGAAGAATAAGGAGCTGTGTCCCTCAATGAACATCAGAGAAATCAATTTTACGGGAAGTCAAAAATCCAATTTTTTTCACATTGCATCACTTACTAACACTCAACAATAGCACCATAAAAATATGGCCAAACGTAAATAATAATAAAATGGTGTGTCCTGCTTTTTTTTAAGCACTTCAGTTTTCTGAAGTTTCCTTGCCTCTGTGTTAGCATAAGGCTGTACACAGAAACTAAGAGACTGCAAAACGGCAGCCAGAGACACCTTCGTACAATCCTTTTTTTGTGCAGCAAGAAACCTTCAAAATCAGATGGCTTTACACTATGCATAAAGCAACAAAGTGAGTACGTTTAACCGCACAATACCCTTGGCATTCCCGGGCGAGGTAATCATTTTATATTGGATATTATGGCAAGCACAATACAACATCGCCACCGGCATTGTCACCACAGATCAACCTTCACCTCTGCGTCTTGTGCCAAATAGTCATAAATAAACTGTCTTTGTGCCTCATCTGCTCTGTGTGTCGTTTTCTCATTAAGTAGCTGGCGAACAGACGTTAACCCTCACAGGGCTGGCAGAAAACATTTGTAATCCTCCGGAGAGAGTGAATCCTGGCTGCCACGATGCAAAGATACAGCTGAGACTCCCGTAGATGAGGTGCCCTGTCTCAGAAATGGGATCAAAGCTGGGGGGGGGGGGAGACGATGAGGGGGTCTGTACCTTGTTCTTAATCAGCATATATAGAAGCGCCAGCTGCAGGACTCTGTTTATCAATTACAAGCTGTGGAGAGGCGATATGCAGCGTTCCATGACAATTATCAGCTCAATAATTAAATGCCTCTCCGGGTTGCTGGTTCTAGGCTCGCAGGGCTTTCTGAAGGCAAACACTGTACAGATAATATTACCGCTGGGGAGTAGAAGAGTACTCTGCTTCTTTCCCTCTATAGCTTTAAATGCAAGAATCTTTTCTCCAATTTGCTAAGAGTACCACACTGCAACATCAGCCAGTACTGTGCCGATGAGGTGGTAAACCTAAGCTAGTTACCAAGAGTACTGTATTGAACAGTCCCATAAAGTGCAATTACAGGGTGTGCAGTAGGGGCAGCTGCTTCCAGGATCATGAGGTCAGTGGGCCCAAATATGACTCCTCATTGGCTTAAATCAGTGGTCTCCAAACTGTGGTCTGGGGGCTGAAAGCGACCCTTTGATTGGTCTTATCTGGCCCTTGGTGCACTGTTTCACCCACTTATATGAGGTACTATCACTCCAACTCATAAGGGGCATCCTTCGTTTCACTGACACCAAGGATGGGGCAATATTTCTCCCAATGACACCAACAATGGGGCAATGCTCCTCCCACTGACACCACAGATGGGGCACTTCTCCTTCCATTGACACCACCGATAGGCCATTGTTTTTCCCACTGACACCATCAATGGGGCACTATTTCTCCCACTGACACCAATAATGGGGCACTATTCTTCCCACTGACACCAATAATGGGGCACTATTCCTCCCACTGACACCAAAGATGGGGCACTATTCCTTCCACTTACACCAACAATGGGGCACTTCTGTTCCCACTGACACCACCGATGGGCCATTGCTCCTCCCACTGGCACCATTGATGGGGCACTATTATAAAACAAAATGCAAAGCTCCAAACAAGGTTCAGTAAAACAACAGGTATGAAAGAAGTCCCAAAGGTAAAATTCATGCATCTTCCAACACGGTGTATGATTCATATAAAGGTGCAAAAAGATATAATCCTCCACCGTCACCAATGAACACACTGTCTCTTATCGCATGGTATGGACCACTATTCCTTAGATCCAGATAGATCCTAATCGCCAAACCACTCATCCACATCCAAAGATTAGGCACATAAGAGTCAAGAGAAATCAGCAGGAGAGCCTCATAGTGCAGTAAGTTTGACTAAACGTTTATTAAAATAGCAGAACAACACTCACCAAACAGGAAGCAAAATTACGCCTGTAAGCTGCGATGTAATGGAAATGTTTCAAACCAGCAAATTGGCCGACAGTTGTGCGTGGCAATGTTTGCGGCGATGATGGGGCACTATTCCTTCCACTGACACCAACAATGGGGCACTGCTCCTCCCACTGACACCACAGATAGGGCATTGCTCCTCCCACTGACGGAGCACTGCTCCTCCCACTGACACCATGGATAGGGCATTTCTCCTTCCACTGACACCATTGATGGGGCACTGCTCCTCCCACTGACAACATCGATAGGGCAATATTCCTCCCACTGACACCAACAATAAAGCAATATTCCTTCCACTGACACCAATGATGGGGCAGTATTCTTCCCACTGACACCAATGATGGAGCAGAAATTCTTCTTCTGACACCAGTGATGGGGCAGAGGCGCTGTATAATTTTTATACTCCCACTGACCATCAAACCTGAGACATTTTCTACTCACACTAGCCACAGTACGGCCACCCTATAGTCTGAAGGACAGTAAACTGGCTCTTCTTTTAGAAAGAGCCATGGCCTAAATCAGGCATGTCCAACCTGTGGCCCCGAACCGCAGGCAATGCGGCCCACTGACTATTTTTTGTTTGCTAGGGAGGAAGGAAGTCAGGTTGGGGGCACGGCCATAGCGGCTTCCAACTAACGGTAGGCAGAGGCTGCCTCGGAGGGGAGGGGGGGAGGCGAGCACGTGCAGTGTTTCTGACTCCTACCACCATGACCACTTCAAATCACTGAAGTGGTCATGGTGGTTAGAGTGTTCCTTTGATATCTCTCAGAAGAAGTAAACCTCTGTATAATGATTCCATTTCATTTGATCATCCTCTAGTTGAGTTAAATTAGTGCGGGGGGCGCGGCCGCACGGGAAGGGCGCGGCGGCATTTTATCACTTATATACCTTAACTAAAGTATATATTTTATATTATATGCGGCCCAAGAAAATTTCTCTACACTCAATGTGGCCCAGAGAAGCCAAAAGGTTGGACACCCATGGCCTAAATCATTAACATAAAATTCTATACAAGAAAAAAAATCTGTATTTCTTTTTACATTTATCTACTTGAGGTGATAATTTATTGAAAAAAACCCATAAATAATAAAAATAGCACATTGCTGGTTAAACGGGACAGTGAACGTGTTTTTTTTTTTTTTTTTTTTTAGGATATAAGAGAAGGCACTGTTTATGCTCAATATTTAGTTCTATGAAATTGGTGAAAATTATTTAAGTTTAAAAAAAAAAAACAGAGTGTCATATGAAAAGGTGGTTACCAGGGGCGGTAACATTTAAAAACTGTATTTTATAGTACTGAAGGTTTTAAAAACCAAATTTATTTCCAGGGACAAACATTTTTTAAGGGACATCTGGGACAGCCCTTGGAAATCAGGGACAGCTGGCAACTGTGCATATAGATACGAATGCCTCCTTCAACTGAATTTATTTATGGTGTTGTGTGTTTGTTCACTAATTCTGGCTTGAACCTTCTAATATGCAATTTCATTTCACCAATATGGCCAGATTTTTTAGAATCTAGTGATCTTTCCTTGTGTTTGCCTGACGTAACTGAACTCTGATATTTCTCCATGAACTTGGCCACATTGTTTAATTTTGCTAATAAAAGAAAAAAAAAGGGAAGTTACTAGGTTAGGTGGGGGACATACAGAGGTAATGTGAAAATAACAGAAGAATAAAGAGTCATTTAGCACCCTCTGTCCCCTCCACCAGCCACTAGAGAGCTGCCCTTCCTCCTTTCTATTGTAATGGCCCCGGATAATGAACTCAAAGACAATAAAATGCTCATTTTGCTCCTCTGTAGCAGTGCAGCAGGCTGCATTGAGATGCAAAGTGCTGGGTGACAATGCCTCTTCCTTGCCTCGGCCTGTCAGATGGATCCTGAGTTGCAGCTGGTCAGGGGGGCTGGCACCACCTGGTCATCAATGTTCTCATGAGCTCCTGCTTCAGCCTAGAGGGGTGGACAGGCCATTGCTCTCCCATCTGTTCCTGGGCTGCTGTCCTTCATCCCCGCCTCCTAACCTGGACTAAGGACGACAAATGTCTGAGAACTTAAATGAACTCCGTGCCTCGGACTGTCTGGTGACCTGTGCCCAGTCACAACTTGCTGTACAAAATGATGCTAAGGTTCTGAAGACCAGTGATGCTCATTTGTTTTGACCCCATCTGTTACTTTACTATGCCTTTGCTCTGGGACTACAACTTTCAGATTTTACCGTGATTGTGAGGATGGATGTGGCCAAAAATGAATTGTGTTACAGGACAAACTGAGGGCCCAAAGATAAATTACATCTCTGTACAGCTCAATGAATACTCCACATGTTCTTATGCCATTTTCTCATACCGCAGGGCTCTGTCGTTCGCCCAAAACCTGCAAATAACAGTATTCCCAACAAGATCTTTAAAGCAGAATTAAAATTTCAGTTTAAATTATTGAAATACACTATATTACCAAAGGTATTGGGACGCCAGCCTTTACATGCATGTGAACTTTAATGGCATCCAAGTCTTAATCCGTAGGGTTCAATATTGAGTTGGCCCACCCTTTGCAGCTATAACAGCTTCAACTCTTTTGGTAAATCTGTCCACAAGCTTTAGGAGTGTGTCTATGGGAAGGTTTGACCATTCTTACAGAAACCCATTTGTAAGGTCAGGAAGTGATGTTAGAGAGAAGGCCTGGCTCGCAGTCTCCACTCTAATTCATCCTATCGGTCTAAGGTTAGGACTCTGTGCAACTCAGTCAAGTTCATCCACCCCAAATTCGCTCATCCATGTCTTTATGGACCTTGCTTTGTGCACTGGCGCGCAGTCATGTTGGAACAGGAAGGGGCCGGCCCCAAACTGTTCCCACAAAGTTGGCAGCATGAAATTATTGAAAATGTCTTGGTATGCTGACGCCTTAAGAGCTCCCTTCACTGGAACTAAGGGGCCAAGCCCAAACCCTGAAAAAAAACCCCACACCATAATCCCCCCCTCCACCAAATGATTTGGACAAGTGCACAAAGCAAGCAAGGGTGAGCGAGTTTGGGGTGGAGGAACTTGCCTGGCCTGCACAGAGTCCTGACTTCAACCGAATAGAACACCTTTTGGGATGAATTAATGCGCAGACTGCGAGCCAGGCCTCTTCGTCCACATCAGTACGTGACCTCACAAATGCCCTTCTGGAAGAATGGTCAAACATTCCCATAGACACTCCTAAACCTTGTGGACAGCCTTCCCAGAAGAGTTGAAGCTGTTATAGCTGCAAAGGGTGGGCCAATTCAGTATTGAACCCTACGGACTAATGCCCCGTACACAAGTACCGATCGTCGGCCGAACGATCGGCTGTCTTTTGTCCAGGGCTGTCGTGTCTGTTGAAAACTGCAAAAGACTGCACACGAATTTTGTCGGCCAACAACAGCCGACTGCAGAAGTGATGTCATGTGATGGTTAACTTTCCTTGTCTTTTTTCTTTTCTGAGCATGCCCAGTCTTGCAAATCTGCTGTCTGTCGGCCGAAATCTGTACTGACTGGCGAACAATCGGCCATTCTGGTGTTGGCCAACAAAAATTTTAATGCCTGCACGACAAATTCTGTTCGGCCGAAAATGTGCTGTCGGCTGTCGGAAGCATCATACTAGCAAGCCAACAATCGGCCGATCGGTCGTCGTCCGAATATTTACGGCCGACAATCGGTACGTGTGTACAGGGCTTTAGACTGGGATGCCATTAAAGTTCATGTGCAAGTAAAGGCAGGCGTCCCAATACATTTGGTAATATAGTGTTATTATATATTCCATGTGTACAAGGAGTGGAAAGACCTAAAGATTGTTTTCTTTAAATAACAGCCACAGTCTGGATAGAGAAGCCCATATCATGTCCTAATGCTTCAGAGAAGGACTCTCGCTTTGTGTGGGGAAGCAGTAATCTCGTTGTAGACCACTTGCTAAGGCATAGCTAGAGATCTCCAATTAGCAGGGAGTGTGATCTTTGCTGACCACCAGGGGGCTTGTCAGAGCTGTGCAAAGAGACCACTGCTTTCCCACAGAGAACAAGGGTCCCATTCCGCAGCTGCTGTCAGGGGACAGGCTTTCCTACTAAAGCTATGGCTGCCTTAGAAAGAAAATGAACAGTAATTCATTGCACATCTTTCAATTTTTGATGCACTTGCAATGAATGCATCCAATTTAAACTGTGATCTCAATCAGGCTTTAAGAATACAGTAAAACCTTGGTTTGAGAGTAACTTGGTTTAAGAGCGCTTTGCAAGACAAGCAAAATTTTCAAATAAATTTTGACTTGGTTTACAAGCGATGTCTTGATATACAAGTAGCTTCAAGTCACAGCTGAGTATAAAAGAGAAGAGAGGCGCCTCTAAGTGTAGCAATATGGTTACATTTAATGAAGGTACAACATTTAGCAACTCACATGGTTGATGATTGGAACAGGCACATCTAAGTATGCAGGCATCCAGGCTAAAGCTGTCCACATAGACCATCCTCTGCACCGCCATCTACGTCATCCCTTCCATGCTGCCCCTCGCTTTTAGATCCCTTTACTGCAGGGTGGTCTTCCCGGTCAGGATTACAGACTGGCAGCCGGCGGTGCAGAAGATAGTCCATGTGGACAGCTTTACCCCGGATGCCTGCATACTTAGATGTGCCTGTTTTATTCATCAACCATGTGAGTTGCTAAATGTTGTACCTTCATTAAATGGAACCATATTGCTACACTTAGAGGCGCCTTTCTTCTCTTTGATACTCTGTAGCTCCTACTGGATTTTGCTTCTAATCCCCTTGTGGAAGTGGCTATTTGTGGATGGACATTTTATGGTTATATAACCTATCGCAATGCTATAATCTTTTTATATGGACTATAAACTGAAGGACTTATGAATAAATGGTTGTGGAACGAATCATCTGAGTTTCCATTATTTCTTATGGGGAAATTTGCTTTGATATAAGAGTGCTTTGGATTACAAGCATGCTTCCGGAACGAATTATGCTCGCAATCCAAGGTTTTACTGTAGTCATAACCAAGTGAACACAAATTGATTGTGATGACATTGATGAGAGCTGTGACCGGCCAGGCAGCCAAGTGAAGTGGCTTTGGGGGACAAAATCACATGGAGAGGAGGAGGCTTGTGGAAGAGAGAAATATGGCAATTACCTAAACTCACCCCCCTGCCCCAGCCAAATGAACATTTTAACATGTATGACTAAAGATAACATTTAAGTACAAAACAGAAAATGAAATATGTTGGGAAAAAGCCTTACAGGGCTTTCAACTTGTTGCTACATAAATCAAATTTTCAAAATTCAAAGAAAAAAAAAAAGTTGTCTTTCGATTTACTTTAAACATGGACCCTGGTGTTAAAAAACAAAATCTTGCAGTGCCCCCCCCCCCCCAAGAGTTAAATGCTCATTAGGTCTAACCCTTGGTTCACACCTATGTGTTTTTAGTGCGTTTTGTAGAAACACGCTATAGTCCATTTAACATGGTTTCCTATAGATCTAGTTCACATCTGTGGCATTTTAATCTGGTGCGTTCCTTGGAAAGGGTCAGGGACTTTTTTCCCGCAGCAGTTTGCATTTTGCATGTAACAGACTTCAATGGGCCCGTGCCACAAAAGCAAGCATTACATTTTTATGCATTTTGCGGGGGGTTTATTTGGCTAATAAGAAAGTATGACAGTTCTGTTCATGGAATGCAACTTTTATGCGACTTTACACTCCTTGGAACGTAAGTGGCATCAAAGTAGTGCAGGAACCTTTATGTGTCCAAAGTCACATGTTAGGGTTAGGGATAAGGGCTAGGGTTAGCGGTAATTGTTAGGGTTAGCAGTAATCAGGGTTAGGGTGCACTGTAATTGTTAGGGTTGCAATTCTAACCTTAACAGTTACCGCTAACCTTATGATTACCACTAACACTAACCGTAAACCTTAACCCTAACATGCGGATTTGGACACTTAAATGTTCCTGCACTACTTTAATTTGATTCTGATGCAACTTTGATGCTACTTGAGTGCCAGAGAGTGTAAAGTCTCAAAGTAGCACTCCATGAACAGAACTGTCATAGTTTCCTAACAGCCAAAAAAACCCACAAATCGCATGTTAAAAAATGCACAATGTAGTCAGAAAAAGGCATCAACCACAACCTGCATAGATGTGAACCTTGTGTAAGGGGTAGATAGATCAGCTGTAATACTTATTCCTCACTCGCCTGACAGTTGCTACTCTCCTCTTCTCTCCTAAAGTGGAGTTCCGCCTCCCCCTCCAAAAATGTAAAGTCAGCAGCTACACATACAATACACATACTGTAGCTGCTGACTTTTAATATTAGGACACTTACCTGTCCTGGAGTCCAGCGATGTCGGCGCCGCAGCCGATGTTTCCATCGCCTGTCAGGTGCTGCCGCCTCCATTGCCGGTAAAGTAAACCGGCAGTGAAGCCTTGCGGCTTCACGGGCGGGTCCCTACTGTGCATTCGTGAAGCGTGCTGCGCATTCCTACTGGCTCAGGGGTGGAGGAGGGAGCCGAACTTCAAAGGGATGGCGCTGCGGCGCCGTATCCCAGAAGTGGGGAAGGGTACCTGTCAAAAACCGGTACCCGTAACCCCCCTCCCCCCTGAAAGGTAACAAAAATGTGGCACCAGAGGGGGGGATGAAACAAAACAGCGGAAGTTCCACTTTTTGGATGGAACTCCGCTTTAAGCTCTGGGTTGTAGGCACAGTGTCCATTTACAATGAACGACTGCTGGTCCTGCACTGTATGTGATGACGTCAGAGTGGGTCTGGTGGAGCGGATAAGGGAAACGGCCTCAGGGGAACAATTGCACAGTGTGATGGAAGCCTTCTAGACCAAGGAAGAAGGTAAGTATTCGACAAGCATTTGACCCTTGCAGTGGGGGGGAAGCTGCATTACAAGGGCAATATTTTCTCTGCTGTGCGGAGTGGAGCTTTAAAGGACAACTAAAGGCAAAACTTTTTTAGTTTAGGATATAGTGGAAAGGGATTAGAACCCTGTCAGTTTTTATTGCTGTTTGTGCCCCAGTTAGGGAGATTTACCCTCTTTATTTGTCCTGTTTACCATTATTACTGAACGTGAAAGTAATATAAAATCCCAAATATTTGGTTGTCCCCAGAAAAGTAATAGAGGGGAAATCTTCCAATGGGGACACTATTTCTGGTGACCTGGGGGTCCCCGAGAAATTCCCTTAATTTGCAGGGATTTCCTCTCACTTCCAGTTTGTGTCAAGGTCTTACCTCGCCCTTCTGTTGGCAGCCTTTTTGGACATGTGCAGACTGCTGTCTATTATAAACTCAGATTGCATCATCACTTGCCTGCTGCCTGGGGGTCGCACAGTGATGATGCTGCACACCTGACTATGTCTATCAGCTGTTGGGTTGCAGTCCTTGCCCTTGTGTTTGTGCTCCAAGGTGCATCTTTGCTAACAGTCTTCTGTTCTCTGTGTTCCTCCATGTATGACCTGGCTTGGCTGATGACTCTACTGGCTCTCGAGCCGGCTTTGCCAGACGACCCCGCATCGGCAGACAACCCGGCATTGGCAGACTATCCACTTCTGGACTCAACCCCAGCTTGGATGACTACCCGCTTCTGGACTCGACCCTGGCTTGGATGACTACCTGCTTCTGGACTCGACCCTGGCTTGGATGACTGCCTGCTTCTGGACTCGACCCTGGCTTGGATGACTACCAGCTTCTGGACTCGACCCTGGCTTGGATGACTGCCTGCTTCTGGACTCGACCCTGGCTTGGATGACTGCCCGCTTCTGGACTCGACCCTGGCTTGAATGACTACCCGCTTCTGGACTCGACCCTGGCTTTGTTTGACTACCCGCTTCTGGACTCGACCCTGGCTTGTTCCTGCTCTTACTTCCTCACTCTTTCTGTGCGTTTATTGTTGTTTGCTCCAATAAACTGCTTTATTTTACCTGCATCCCCGTGTGGTCTGGTTTCCTGGCACCCAAACAGTGTGGCTATGGGACAGGAAGTGAAATCTCCACGATGGGACACAGATGGCGAAAAAAAGTCTGACAGGGGTTATATCCCTCCCTTCCTCTATCCGAAATGAAAAAATAAAATTTTGCCAGTTCTACTTTAGGTATTAAATTGTGCCTGATAGGTGTGAATGGCACTAATGCTGATTGTTTCAGGCCAGGTCAGATATCCTTAGATGCCTAATCTGACAAGGTACAAGACTGCTTTTTATGCCTGATTGCTAAGATCACTTGTGCCAAGACCAAGATCTGTGTGTTTGCTGTCTGTTTTATCAACAGACGCCTTACAAGAAGTTCTTTTTCATCAGCTGCTTGTTTCAACGACTGCTTGCTAATATCTAGAGTCCCATCCCGTTGCACCAATGCGTCAACACAGGATGCAGTCAATTGACCGTTTTGAAAAGTATAAATCAGCACATAAATAATAAAGCAACTGCCATTGTTAGAGAATTTGCGGGATTTAATACGAAATTACAGAGCGGACCGGCAATCCCCTCAGCTCCTCATCATATAGAACACCTCAATATTGTGCATTGAGTCAGCTTCCTAGAGAGCGTGGAGTTTGCTGACGCAGCAGGCTGTGTTAATAACTGCTCACTCCAGTAAGATGGGTCTCCTGGAAGGTGAAAATTAACTAACAACTGCAAATATTCACAAGCTTCAAATATGGGGGAAAAAAAAATAAATAAATAAAAAGGTCTGGGTTTAGCATCGGTCAGAAAGGATTTGACTGAACCTTGAAAGCTGAGCTTGAATTTATTTCTCCACCAGTCCCAGCAGGCTGCTTCTTGATTTGTAGCAGAAGATGTCCTCTTAAATATCTGCCGGTCTTGAAATAGAAGATCTTTATCTCTTATCTGAGAGTGACAGAACAGAAGGGGCTGCGATGCTACGGTAGCGGCTACACGGTACGGAACAGATTATGCGGCGGGTGATATCAGTGGAAAACACTGGTGGGAAACCGGTTCTTCTAAACCTAAATGTTCATTTGTACAAGCTATCCCTGAACAAAAAAAATAAATAAAAACCCCCGCTGTCCATCAGTTAAAGATTCAACTCTTGAATGATCTTTTGTATGCCTGACACACATGGACGCAACCTGGCAGACTGATTTCTGTACAATTTGATCTCATATCTTTTAAAATCGTTCTGTGAAATGCCCTACTGCATGAGGAGGAAATTGCAAAATGAGTAATGAAATATTAAATAAGGAATGGATGACTTTTTTATTACTAATACTTTCACAGTTTTAATCACTAATTATTGTATTATACTGACCCTGAGAATTGATACAACATAGGGTTACCCCTTCCCGTCTGCTGTACGCATATATGTGGCGCTATTTCATGCTGCCACATACAGTATCTAACAAAAGTGAGTACACCCCCTCACATTTTTGTAAATATTTTATTATATCTTTTCATGTGACAACACTGAAGAAATGACACTTTGCTACAATGTAAAGTAATGAGTGTACAGCTTGTATAACAGTGTAAATTTGCTGTCCCCTCAAAATAACTCAACACAGCCATGAATGTCTAAACCGCTGGCAACAAAAGTGAGTACACCGCTAAGTTACGATGTCCAAATTGGGCACAATTAGCCATTTTCCCTCCCCAGTTTCATGTGACTCGTTAGTGTTACAAGGTCTCAGGTGTGAATGGGGAGCAGGTGTGTTAAATTTGGTGTTATCGCTCTCACTCTCTCATACTGGTCACTGGAAGTTCAACATGGTACCTCATGGCAAAGAACTCTCTGAGGATCTGAAAAAAATAATTGTTGCTCTACATAAAGATGACCTAGGCTATAAGAAGATTGCCAAGACCCTGAAACTGAGCTACAGCACAGTGGCCAAGACCATACAGTGGTTTAACAGTACAGGTTCACCTCAGAACAGGCCTCGCCGTGGTCAACCAAAGAAGTTGAGTGCACGTGCTCAGCGTCATATCCAGAGGTTGTCTTTGGGAAATAGACGTATGAGTGCTGCCAGCATTGCTGCAGAGATTGATGGGGAGGGGGGGGTCAGCCTGTCAGTGCTCAGACCGTACACCGCACACTGCATCAAATTGGTCTGCATGGCTGTCGTCCCAGAAGGAAGCTTCTTCTAAAGATAAAGTATATAAGTGCAGCGCTGCACTTATATACTTTATTTTTACATCACCATTTGTCAGTTGGATGTGCTAGCAGCTTGACTTCTTTTGGTTAGCGCAGTGTTCCCACACATTTTCTCTTCTTCTAAGGATGATGCACAAGAAAGCATGCAAACAGTTTGCTGAAGACAAGCAGACTAAGGACATGGATTACTGGAACCATGTCCTGTGGTCTGATGAGACCAAGATAAACTTATTTGGTTCAGATGGTGTCAAGTGTTTGTGGCGGAAACCAGGTGAGGAGTACAAAGACAAGTGTGTCTTCCCTACAGTCAAGCTTGGTGGTGGGGTGTCATGGTCTGGGGCTGCATGAGTGCTGCCGGCACTGGGGAGCTACAGATCATTGAGGGAACCATGAATGCCAACATGTACTGTGACATACTGAAGCAGAGCATGATCCCCTCCATTTGGAGACTGGGCAACAGGGCAGGATTCCAACATGATAACAACCCCAAACACACCTCCAAGACAACCACTGCCTTGCTAAAGAAGCTGTGGGTAAAGGCAATTGACTGGACAAGCATGTCTCCAGACCTAAACCCTATTGAGCATCTGTGGGACATTCTCCAATGGAAGGTGGAGGAGCGCAAGGTCTCTAACATCCACCAGCTCTGTGATGTCATCATGGAGGAGTGGAAGAGGACTCCAGTGGCAACCTGTGAAGCTCTGGAGAACTCCATGCCCAAGAGGGTTAAGGCAGTGCTAGAAAATAATGGTGGCCACACAAAATATTGACACTTTGGGCCAAATTTGGACATTGTCACTTAGGGGTGTACTCACTTTTGTTGCCAGTGGTTTAGACATTAATGGCTGTGTGTTGAGTTATTTTGAGAGGACAGCAAATTTACAACAAGCTGTACACTCACTACTTTACATTGTAGCAAAGTGTCATTTCTTCAGTGTTGTCACATGAAAAGATATAATAAAATATTTACAAAAATGTGAGGGGTGTACTCACTTTTGTGAGATACTGTATATGGGATTCTAGGTCCCCTTTACAGGCAAACTCTTGCTGGAACAGGATCGCTTTGTAACCTTACCTAATATTACATATTGTGTACTGTAATGTGCACTCCCCATCTATTTCTATATCAATAGCTACCCCTGCAGCATTTCTATGGCTGAATTTGGTTTTATCTTGAATAGTTCTGTAAAAGGGGAAACATAATGCAATTCAGTCAGTATATCAGAGTGCCCGGTGTTACGAGGAAAGGACAAGATGTGCAGCAATTATCCAAATCCAAGGTCAAAGACGAGTGCCTGGGGCTGAGGTATTGCAGGAATATACCATTCCTAATGGGGGGAAGGGACAGTGTTTTGAAAACACTAAGCTGCGTTTAGAAAAGTGTCAGCTGAGCTCTGTTCTCATTACGTTTTTTTTTTTTTCCTTTTGGTAGCGTATTTATTCAAGTAGATGTAAACCCTCAATGAATGAGACGTTTGTTAAATCACTGCGTATTACAATTGCACTTAAAAAAAAAAAAATGTTTTTTTTCTCTTTGCTGCATCTCAGTGCTGCTGATCTCCTGCCGTCTACTTGCAGCCACTTCATATCTACATGTGCTCCAGAGATGGCTGCATGGCATTTATCTGAGAGGGTTTACTGATGGTGACAACAGTGGTCCGTGTCTGTGTAATATGTGTTGAAATGGCTACTTGTAGGTTCAGAAGTCTGTCTGGCAGGCAGTGTTCATTTTGCCCTATTTTAGTCAACTAAAATACGACTAAAAAAATTCTGATGACTAAAATATGACAAAAACGAAAACAATTCGGATGACTAAAATACGACTAAGGCCCCTTTCACACTTGTGCGACTTGTCATGCGATTTGGGACTGCAAAATCGCATGACAAGTCGTTCTCCATTATTTCCAATGATTCCCATTCATATCTGTGCGACTTGAAGTCGCACCGACTTTAAAGTAGTCCCTGCGCTACTTTGGCACTATTTTGATGCGTTTTGAGGAAAAGACAATTCAAGCCCAGTCAAACTCGCATCAAAATCGTGGCAACTAAGTAGCCGCAAAATTGCCGTAAAATTGTGCGACTTTGAAGTCGCACAAGTGTGAAAGGGGCCTAAAACTAAAACAATTCGGATAACTAAAATACGACTAAAACTAAAACAATTCGTATAACTAAAATATGACTGATACTAAAACAATTCGAAAGACTAAAATACGACTACAACTAAAACAATTTGGATAACTAAAATACGACTAATACTAAAAAAATTCGGATGACTACAATACGACTACAACTAAAACAATTTGGATAACTAAAATACGACTAAAACTAAAACAATTTGGATAACTAAAATATGACTAAAACAATTCAAATAACTAAAACTAAAAGAATTCGTAAAACTAAAATACGACTAATACTAAAACAATTCGGATGACTAAAATACGACTAAAACAATTCTGATAACTAAAATACAACTAAAACTAAAACAATTCGGATGACTAAAATACGACTAAAACTAAAACAATTAGGATGACTAAAATACGACTAATACTAAAAAAATTCGGATGACTACAATACGACTACAACTTAAACAATTTGGATAACTAAAATACGAGCAGAACTAAAACAATTCGTATAACTAAAATACGACTAATACTAAAAATTCGGATGACTAAAATACGACTAAAACAAAATTGAAATTTGACATCAAAATTAACACTGGTTATATATCACAACGGCCAAATCTGTGTCTGCAGTGCATGTTCAAACCTTAACCACTTGCCGCCAAACCACGTAACTGTACGTCATTTGGTTTTAAATGAATGTACCGGAGTGATGCCCACAGATGCAGGCTTCACCCTGGTACCGTTGTTCAGGTCCGGCGGTCGGTTTTCTTTTAAAAACAACCGATGCGGCTAAGCAGCTGCTCAGTTGTTATTTTAAGCAGCAGGAGGGGATGTCCTCCCACTCCTGCTGCTCCCCCAGGCTCTCCCGCCCCACCAGGAGACCAGAGCGACCAGCCAGCATGTCCGTCGGTGGGCCGGGGACCCAAACAAAGCCGGAATCGTCTTTGATTGGGTCTCTAATGTAGTAACCCGGAAGTGATGTCATGTCATCACTTACCAACGGCCCCACTATTCAAAAATAGAGAGTATTTAACCACTTAAAGTGGAGTTCCGGCCTATTTTGCAACTTTAGTGATTCCTGGAGTGCTTGCTATGCTGATCAACAATTGGGCATTTTCAATTTTTTTCGGGGGTCCCTTACCTTATTTTCAGTGCATTTTTGATTGTACTTCCTCCTTCTCCCCCCTCTGTGGCCATGGCCACCGACATCACTTCCGCCTTTGTATTGCATCCTGGGAGCTGTTTGTCATCACTCCCAGGAGGCTGGAATCAGGGAGAACTCCCAGAACACTCCCTGGAATCAGAAAGAAGGACACAGCAGATTACACTGCGGCTTCAGATGCCCACGTCTAAGATGGCCGCGCCCAGACAGCGTTTTTAAAAGTACGATTTTGACTAAAATCCAATACTGTACACCTTGTAAGTATGAGAATAGCGGTTCTGTAAAGGGCGATGGATTAGTATTATAGGGGTATTTTTAGTTAAAAAAGGTATTTGAGGCCAGGACTCCGCTTTAAGCCCCAGGCCTATTTCTGACACATGTTGTTTACAAGTTAAAATCTGTATTTTTAGCTAGAAAATTACTTAGAACCCCCAAACAATATATATATATTTTTTTTAGCAAAGACTCTGGAAAAAAAATGGCGATTGTTGCAATATTTTTTGTCAAGCGGGCCTTGAAATGCAATTTTTTTGAAAAAAAAAAAAATACATTCCACTGCATTTAAAAAAAACGAAACAGTAAAGTTAGCCCAATTTTTTTTGTATATTGTGAAAGATGATGTCACGCCGAGTAAATAGATACCTAACATGTTACGGTTTAAAATTGCGCACACATGTGGAATGGCGACAAACTACGGTACCTAAAAATCTCCATAGGCGACGCTTTAAAAAAATTTAACGGTTACCAGTTTAGAGTTACAGAGGAGGTTTTTTTTTAGAATTATTGCTCTTGCTCTGGCGATCGCGGCGATCCCTCACCTGTGTGGTTTGAACACCGTTTTCATTTGCGGGCGCGACTTACGTATGTGTTTTCTTTCCGTAGGAGAGCTCACAGCGACGGGGGGAGCTTTAAAACTTTTTTTTCCTATTCATTTAAATAAATTTTTTGACTAAAAAACGACTAAAACTAAAATGGCATTTTAGTCAAAAGACTATGACTAAAACGAAGTTGACGTTTGACGTTGAAATTTACACTGGTGATAGGGTGACAACACAAAAGCACAATTGGGAAATGGGGACACAGTGATATCACCCCATAACAGGAAGTATCTAAATCAAAGAATTTCTTATCAGGATCACCAGGGATTATTTTAAGGAAAACTACAGAATAAAAACAGTTAAAATTTACTTTTGAAAATACAGTGCATGAAAGTTTGTCAGGGCAAACCAAAAAAAAAAAAATGTTTTTCTCCCTTTAAAAAAAAAGTTTGGTGCGTATTATTAGAGAGGTTTTTTTCTTTTTTGGGAGGATGCATGTGATCAGCACAGGGCCAATCAGCACTGTCAGTAATTTGTATGGAATTTGTTTCTGATAACATGTAAGGCAGTAAAATAGATCCCATTCAGCCAGCAACAATAACCCCCCCCCCACCTTAACAACAATAGATTCCCAAAGCAAGAATATACTGCCTGCAACTAAGTACTCCCCAGCAACAAAACCAACCCAGGAAAATAAAACTTACAGTAGCCAGCATTATTAGAGCCTCCAGCAGCCCAAAACAATAGATCTTCCCTACAATAACCCCCAGCAACAATAGATCCCCTAAGTGACCATAGACCCCACAGCAACAATAGACCTCCTGCACCAAAATACCCCCCAGCAACAACAGATCCACCCCAGCAACAGTAACTCCCCCCATCAACAACAATAGTTCACCCCCAACAATACTCCCCCCCCCCCCCACAACAATAGAACCCCTGTATAACAATAGGTCCCCTCAACAACAATAAATCTTCTCTGTGACAATAGACCCCCTGCAACATAATACCCCCAGAAACAATAAATCTACTCCAGGAACAAGAGACCCCAACCAGCAACAGACAGCATTAACAGACCCTCCAGCAGCCAGCAACAATAGATCCCTCCCTCAACGGTAGATTCCTCCAAGCAACAATTTATCCCAAAGCAACATAAGACCCCTCCTCCCCTCAGCAATATTAGACCCTTCCCTCAACTACAGATTCCCCCTCAGCAACAATAGATCAATGGATCCCCCAACAGCTAACATCAATGGACACTCCTTGCCATCACATACATTCAGTGCTGGAGGAGCCAGAACTACATTCCCCTGCGTTCCCGCTGAAAAACAGCCCTGGACATATCATATAACATGGATGAGACTGCAACCAGATCCCCACCGCTCTACTTATAGCACGGGAAGACCCTTCAGTGTCCTGTCTTGCTTCCCCTTTTCGAGGGACGGCCCCTCTTCTTCAGACTTTGAAGAAGAGGGGCTGTCACTCGAAACACGCAAGCCAGATTGGACGCTGAAGGTGCTTTAGGTGGAGCAGTGGGGGTCTGGTTGGGGTTGCACCCTTGTTATATGATATGCCTGTTATTGTCACGTGTTTATAAATATATTTCTTGCTTTTATATATACAATAAAATGTTATAATGGTAATGGGCTGGTGTGTGAAAGGGGCCTATAGGAAAACTATGCAAGAAAATGATACAATGTATGGCCAGCCTTAAAAAAGAAATACAGTAAGGTGAGAATGGCAGACAAAGCTGCTTTTGATATTTGTACTATCAATGGGGCAACCATTTAATGGAGTTCAGCTTTATTTATATTAGAAGAAAACAAATCCGCATAAAATAGTGTATTTATTTATTTTTTTTAAATATATATATCAGCCTGCAGCTCGGCTTTTGAAGCGTCAGCTGGTTGTATTTCGTTTTTTCAGCAGCTCTTCTTTTTAAGAACAGCGTGACTTTAATTAAATTGGCGTATTTCTTATGGAACTAACTTTTTCTGCGATGTAACCTTTCAGCAAACTTGCACATTCAGCGTGCATATGTTTCCAGATATTCAAGCTCGGCATTTGATGAATCAGAGCTTCCTTTAACAGGTTTTTACACTGTAACAATATATATCCTGTGCAGCAGAGGGTCTGATTACTGTCCCTGGAGCCAGATAGGGATACTTGTTAATCCATTGATTATTGGGCTTTTGGCGAGTAATGCTAAGCTGAGTGTTCCAAGTAAGCAAGAAAATCAATGTCTTCTTAAACTATTCCATTCTCTGTCACCATGCTGGGACTGTGCAGCATCCCGGGAGCCTCTTTACATGTGTATTGTAAAAAGGAAAAAGAAAGAAATCCTACTCCCCCCCCACCCCCCCATCTAGATTTAGTCAGTTATCACTTGTGGTTCTAGTTCAGATTAATAGATAGAGAAGATCTATGGGATCAGTTCACCCAAAACTGACAATTCAGATACAAGTTATTGTAGCTGGGCTGTATCTTCTCTGTTTTTATATATTTATAAAGGATTCTAGAAGACGGAGCGGCAATCCCTCCCTTCCGGGCTATTGTGTCTCACTGCCTCTGCTGCAGTTTTGTGTTTAAGAAAAAAACAGAACAGCCCACAGGTGGAGTGAGACCTGATCACAATGGTCACAACAGGTAGGTGAAGCTGTAACAGGTAAGTGAAGCAGTTCACAATGACCACAACAGGTAGGTGAAGCTGATCACAATGGCCACATTATGTAGGCGAAGCTGATCACAATGACCACAACAGGTAGGTGAAGCTTTTCACAATGACCACAGCAGGTAGGTGACGCTGATCACAATGGCCATAAAAGGTAGGTGAAGCTGTTCACAATGATCACATCAGGTAGGTGAAGCTGATCACAATGGCCACAACAGGTAGGTGACGCTGATCACAATGGCCATAAAAGGTAGGTGAAGCTGTTCACAATGATCACATCAGGTAGGTTAAGCTGTTCACAATGGCCACAACAGGTAGGTGAACCTGTTATTAACGGCCACAACAGGTAGGTGAAGCTGCAACAGGTAGGTGAAGCTGTTCACAATGGCTACAACAGGTAGGTGAAGCTGATCACAATGGCCACAACAGGTAGGTGAAGCTGATCACAATGACCACAACAGGTAGGTGAAGCTGTTAACAATGGCCACAACAGGTAGGTGAAGCTGATCACAATGGCCACAACAGGTAGGTGAAGCTGTTAACAATGGCCACAACAGGTAGATGAAGCTGATCACAATGGCCACAACAGGTAGGTGAAGCTGATCACAATGGCCACAACAGGTAGGTGAAGCTGATCACAATGGCCACAACAGGTAGGTGAAGCTGATCACAATGGCCACAACAGGTAGGTGAAGCTGATCACAATGGCCACAACAGGTAGGTGAAGCTGATCACAATGGTCACAACAGGTAGGTGAAGCTGATCACAATGGCCACATCAGGTAGGTTAAGCTGTTCACAATGGCCACAATAGGTAGGTGAAGATGATTACAATGGCCACAACAGGTAGGTGAAGCTGATTATAATGGCCACAACAGGTAGGTGAAGCTGTTCACAATGACCACAACAGGTAGGTAAAGCTGTTCAAAATGGCCACAACAGGTAGGTGAAGCTGATAACAATGGCCACAACTGGTAGGTAAAGCTGTTCAAAATGGCCACAACAGGTAGGTGAAGCTGATCACAATGGCCACAACCGGTAGGTGAAGCTGATCACAATGGCCACAACCGGTAGGTGAATCTGTTCATAATGGCCACAACAGGTAGGTGAAGCTGTTCATAATGGCCACAACAGGTAGGTGAAGCTGTTCATAATGGCCACAACAGGTAGGTGAAGCTGTTAACAATGGCCACAGCAGGTAGGTCAACCTGTTATTAATAGCCACAACAGGTAGGTAAAGTTGCAACAGGTATGTGAAGCTGCAACAGGTAGGTGAAGTTCACAATGGCCACAACAGGTAGGTGAACCTGTTATTAACGGCCACAACAGGTGGGTGAAGCTGTTATTAACGGCCACAACAGGTGGGTGAAGCTGCAACAGGTAGGTGAAGTTGTTCACAATGGCCACAACAAGAAACAAAATACAACAGAATACATTTCCATGTTCATTACTATGTTATATTTTTTTAATCAATTTACTTTATAGATTATGTCTATGCATCAACCCCTGAAGAGTGAGACTGAACTCACGAAACGCGTTGGTTCGCCACAGATGCTATGACACATTTACTATGTACTATTTGATTACTGTATGTACCAATGTAATGGATTTGTCTACTTCGGCCAACTGTTTGGCAGTATGAAACCTTTTCCCAGTTATATTGCTGGCATATACTCAATAAACCTGTATTATGTTTGTAGCAGAATGGACACTAAGAGTGTGGTTTGTGTTGAAAGAGTGAGGGAGCAGTGTTCCTCAGGAGATGGGTGGGGTTTGTTATTGTTAAATACCTGCATTCTATTGTCCTATTGTTCCTGTCTGGCTAGAGTAAGGTTATTATGGGATGTTTAGCTTTGTGTGTGGAATGTCTCGAAGAGGGAGGGGTTTTGGCAGAGTGTAGATCCCTTGTGTTTGTGTTTTCAATAAACAAGGCATTCTAGTTTTGACTCCCAGCCTATGTGTCGTCTAGTTCTGGGGAGGGAAGGATGGTATAACGCTACCTGGATTGTTGCATGCTGTACCTGCCTATTTGGATTATTACCTGTTTTCCTGTCTATCAGCGGAGACCCTGTGGATTAAACTACTTCTCCGCTACAATGTTGTTATTACTGGTTGTGTGGCGCTTCATCTAAAGTCCCAATGGGCAAAACTCTGCAACAATGGGCACAACATGCTGAACGCAGAAGGTTTTCTCACCTGAAAGTGATATTAAAGGTTGATTTTTTTAAATGTTAATATTAAACATGTTATATGTACCTGCTCTCTACAGGGTTTTGCACAGAGCAGCCCCAATTCTCCTCTTCTCGGGTTCCCCTGCCAGTGCTCATGGCTCCCACCTCCTCCATTGACACACAGAGCGGAGCTCAGTCCCACCCCCTCCTCACTGGCTGTGATTGACAGCAGCAGGAGCCAATGATGGGGCACTATTTCTCCCACTAACAACAATGATGGGGCACTATTCCTCCCATAGACGGCCAATGATAGCGCACTATTCCTCCCACTAACAAAAATGATGGGGCACTATTCCTCCCACTAACAACAATGATGGGGCACTAATCTTCCCATAGACGCCAATGATAGCGCACTATTCCTCCCACTAACAAAAATGATGGGGCACTATTCCTCCCACTAACAACAATGATGGGGCACTATTCCTCCCTCTGACGCCAATGATAGCGCACTATTCCTCCCACTGACACCAATGACGGTGCACTATTCCCTCCACTGACACCAATGATGGCACACGATTCCTCCCATTGACGCCAATGATAGCGCAATATTCTTCCCATTGACACCAATGATGGGGCGCTATTCCTTTAACTAACACCAATGACAGCACACGATTCCTCCAATTGATGCCCATGATAGCGCACTATTCCTCCAACTGACGCCAACAATAGCGCACTATTCCTCCCATTGACACCAATGGTGGGGCACTATTTCTCCCCCTAATATCAATCATGAAGCAATGTTTACTCCCACTGACGCCAGGACATTTTTTTTTCTCTCACTCACCACAGTGAAGGCCCCCCCCTAAAGGTTTAAGGACAGTAAACTGGCCCTTTATTTTGGAAGTTTGGAGATCCCTGCTCTAGAGCTTAGTAAGTTCAAGACAAATAAAAAAAAAAGCAAAGTTTCCCTTACTTACTAAAGGCAAATAGGCTGTGCACTCTACAAAGTGCAGTTGCTCCAGAGCTTAGTAAATGAAGGGAAGCTCTGCTGACTCCCATCATCCAATCATGTGCAAGACTCCTCCTCCCCTCAGCAATATTAGACCCTTCCCTCAACTACAGATTCCCCCTCAGCAACAATAGACCCCCTGCAACATAATACCCCCAGAAACAATAAATCTACTCCAGGAACAAGAGACCCCAACCAGCAACAGCCAGCATTACCAGACCCTCCAGCAGCCAGCAACAATAGACCCCTCCCTCAATGGTAGATTCCTCCAAGCAACAATTTATCCCAAAGCAACATAAGACCCCTCCTCCTCTCAGCAATATTAGACCCTTCCCCCAACTACAGATTCACCCTCAGCAACAATAGATCAATGGATCCCCCAACAGCTAACATCAATGGACACTCCTAAAGGTTTAAGGACAGTAAACTGGCCCTTTATTTTGGAAGTTTGGAGATCCCTGCTCTAGAGCTTAGTAAGTTCAAGACAAATAAAAAAAAAACAAAGTTTCCCTTACTTACTAAAGGCAAATAGGCTGTGCACTCTACAAAGTGCAGTTGCTCCAGAGCTTAGTAAATGAAGGGAAGCTCTGCTGACTCCCATCATCCAATCATGTGCAAGCAAAAATGCATTTTTTTGCCTTGCATGTGATTGGTTATTCTTTGCAAAGTAAAGCTTCGCCTTATTTTCTACGTTCTGGCGCAACTGCACTTGCAAAGTGCACAGTCTATTGGCCTTTAATAAATCAACCCCAGTACTTGCTGGCCATGGTATAACCTTGAGCCATTCCTAAATTGCCTGGAGCAAGGTGACCCATTCAATGTCACATTATCATTTTGGCTCAAAATACTAACTACTAGGTACAAAGCCAACAATGTAATCACTAAAACCAGCCCCATAAAACAAAAATGTAAAGTTACAAAAGAACTGTAAGTAAAAAAAAATAAATAGAAAAATTGGTTTGGGGTAACAAAATGAAAGAAAACATCTTAAACAATAGAGCCGGAGAGGACCTGCGACCCCCTTCTTCCCTGACATCTCTGGGGGGTTGTCTGGTGCAAACAGATGGATACAGGCAAGCGCATGGGGTGAGGAATCTGAGTGTGAGACAAAAAAAAATGAGAGGAAGAACGAATGGCCCATGTCTCTGTGATATCATCACAAAAGCAGGTCTGTGCTCGGCCACTGAATGGCTTTTCACGTCTTCCTCCTTATCAGGTTTAACAGACCCTGAGCTGAGGCTGCCTGCTCTTCCACCAAATGATTTCCCCATTCAGAGGAGCACAAAGGCTAGTTGGCTTGTAAAGTGTTGAGATTAATTGCCCAATAACCAGAAATCTTGATTCAGCCTGCATAGACAGCTTTGCCCTAAGGGTGATGGCGAGGGGGGGGAGGAGGTGAGGGGGATCCCATAATGAAGTGTGCAAAAGTTAATTTGATCCTTGACTCGTTGTTTGTTGAAGGGGCAAACAATGAGCTTTCTCCTCATCAGTATAATTGAGAGGGTTACGCTCTGCGCCCAGCTTCTGTAACACGATTACATCTTATGGCAACACAGCAATGGCAAAAAAATGTGAAATGGTCAAGGCCTGCTATGAATGGTATACATAGGACGATGGGGCATGCCGCAACATCAATATAGCTAATAGGATGCTCCAAGCATAGTCTATACATCCCCCCGAACACGTGCTGGATGTAGTATTGATAAGCTGTTGGATAAATTCCATTAATCTAAGGCTATGTGAACCTGTTTAGGTGAGATCTTTGTATTCCAGGGCTGTGTTTCACAATCTCATTACATTATGAATCCCTTTATAGCCGCAAATCATAACTAAGTACCCACCAGTAGGCAGTCATTTATCATCGGCGCAGTATGGTTTATTATGTATGTTATAAGTTTATTGCCAGCATCCATACCTGACCTCACAAATGCACTTTTGGCTGAACGAGGACAAATTCAACAAGACATGGGGTAGATTTACTTAAAATGGAAAGTGCAAAATCTGGTGCAGTTGTGCGTTGTAGCCAATCAGCTTCCAACTTCAGTTTGTTCAATTAAAGTGTTACTAAACACATAACAGTAAAATCAGTCTGTATATGCAGTAAAGCATGCTGGTTATACTCACTGTGGAACCTAAGTAGGTAATCCTCCGCATTGTGTAAAAAGACTGTTTGATCCTGTCTTCTCTGATCCTCCACTTAGTCCACTGTCCCCATTCTATCTCCTGATAAGCTCCTGATACAGCCACATTTTTGGATTATTGGCTTTTTTAATACTTGATATTTTGCAATAAATTGGGCACCTTTAACATCATTACCTGTCTTAATTATCAATACATTAACCACTTTCTGCACATCTTGGGAACCTCTTTTCCAGGGGTGCAGCTCCAGTTTTTTCCTATCTCTTGATAAGACAGAGCCTTTGGAGTAACTCTGCACATGCTCAGTTTGGTTTTTCTTGAGAGTTTTTTTATTTTTCATGGGAGAATGCATGTGATCAGCACAGCGTCAATCAGCACCATCCAGACAGAGGGTAAGGGGTCCTGCATCCTCATAGGACAGCCAGTGCAGTATGAAAACACCTCCTACAAGCTTTAACCAGACACTGATAGAAATCACAAGACTGCTATATACTGCCGATGAGAAAAGGTATTTAGCAGTTTATATTTACTAAAACTATTGCATTTCCATGTTCTGTGTACTGAGGGAGACCAGATATAGTGAATGCAGGCTCCTGGGTTTAGTAACACGTTGACAATAAAACCTGGAAGCTGATTGGTTTCTATGCACAGCTGCACCCTATTTTGCACGCTTCAGTTTTAGTAAATCAACCCCAAAGTCTAAAATCTTGTGTCAAGTCTTCCCAGAAAAATGGAGCCTGTCATAACCACAAGGTGGTAGTGGGGGTCGGGTTCAGGGGGTTCGGGTTCGGGGGTTAGCATATAGTGTACAATTATTTCAGAAAACTGAAATTAAGGGCCCATACACACCAGATACAGCGAAATGCATTTATGATTGCACTCCAACTGCATAGACAATCCAAAATCCAAGTTAACCTATGGACACGCAGTGCAGTGCTGTGAAAAAAAAGTACTGTATGCTGCATTTTCTGCGCTGCAAATGCACAGAAATGCAAGAAAATGCACTAAAATGCAATGCAGTGCGCATGAAAGCTCAAAGAGGATGAAAGTGACCTCAAAGAAAATGCAAGCTTAGGAAAATTGAGCTGCAAATGCACATAAAAACAGGTTTTAAATGCACATCACTGCATGTGCAAAAAATGTGCAGTTTCTGGTATGAATGGGTCCTAAACCCCCCCCCCCCCCCCCCCCCAGAAAAAAAATTATTATAGTATATATTACTATTGAAATCACACACAGGCTTATTTTTTGAACAGTGCAAGAAGTAAGAAGGCACTTATATGATGAAGATTTAGACATGTAAAGATATTTCTATGTGACCATATCAATCCTGATAAATACTGACCACCACTGGATGTAGAGAATATGTTCATACGGCGCTGTATTCCTATGCTTCCTATGATCACATTATTATTGCATTTCTGTGCCAATTGTATGTGATATCCCTGTTTATAAATGAAAAAAGAACAAAAAAAAGTGCATGAAGAAATCGGAAGCGCAAACAGCCAATCAGAATTCACTTGAAGCCAAATCAGCAAATAAATCGATTTAACGGGGGGAGATTTACTAAAACTGGAGCACCCAGAATCTGGTGCAGCTGTGCACGGTAGCCAATCAGATTCTAGCTTCAGCTTGTTCGATTAGGCTTTGACAAAAAACCTAGAAGCTGATTGGTTACCATGCACAGCTGCACCAGATTTCTGCACAATCTCAGTATTTGCGGACGATACTAAGCTATGCAGGGCAATATCTTCTTTACAGGATGTGGAAACCTTATAAGAAGACCTGAATAAAATAATTTGGTGGGCAACTACATGGCAAATGAGGTTTAATGTTGAAAAATGTAAGGTAATGCATTTGGGTGCCAGAAATACTAATGCAAGTTACTCGCTAGGGGGGAAACCTCTGGGGGGATCTAAGACTGAAAAGGAACTGGGGGTACTGGTACACAACAGGCTTAGCAATGGCATGCAGTGCCAAGCTGCTGCAAGCAAAGCCAACAGAATACTGGCAAGTATAAAAAAGGGGATTCACTCCAGAGATAAAACGATAATTCTCCCACTCTTCAAGACTCTGGTCCAGCTGCATCTGGAGTCTTCCGTCCAGTTCTGGGCACCGGTCCTCAGGAAGGATGTGCTGGAATTGGAGAGAGTCCAGAGAAGGGCAACAAAGATAATTAGGGGAATAGAAGATATCAGCTATGAGGAAAGACTAAAAGCACTGAACTTATTCTCTCTGGAGAAGAGACGCTTGAGGGGGGATATGATATCAATGTACAAATATTGTACTGGTGACCCTAGCATAAGGAATAAACTTTTTAGAGAAAGGGAATAAAATAAGACAAGTGGCCACTCACTAAAACTAGAGGAAAAACGGTTTAACCTTAAAATACGTAAGGGGTTCTTCACTGTAAGAGCAGTAAGGATTTGGAATTCTCTTCCACAAGCAGTCGTATTAGCAGGGAGCATCAATGGTTTCAAAAAACTATTGGATGGGCACTTTAGGGACCACAACATACAGGGGTATTCAATGTACGGTTAACAGCAAACAAAGACACACATCATAGGTTGAACTGGATGGACGGATGTCTTTTTTCAACCTCACAAACTATGTAACTATGTAACTGGATAGGAGGAGTGGCGGGGGCAGCATACAGAGGAACCAATCTCCTCCATTTTCCTCCTGCAGCTACAGGAGGAAAAAGGAGGACAGTGATTTCTCTACATGCTGCCCCCCGCCGTCTCTCCTATCCAGGTGTACAGGGGAGCCGCACAGGCCCCCTGGAGCATGGGGCACGGTTGGCAGGCAGTGGTATCAGCAGGGAGCATCGATAGTTTCAAAAAACTATTAGATGGGCACCTTAACAACCACAACATACAGGGGTATTCAATGTACTATTAACTCCAAACACACACACACATCATAGGTTGAACTGGATGGACTGGTGTCTTTTTTCAACCTCACTAACTATGTAACTATGTAAGCTATGATTTAGCACTCTCCGGTTTTAGTAAATCTCGCCCCTATATGTTTGCAGTGGGCACTGCACTATGTTCCTGTGCTTGTGTTGTATAGTGAATGTACTATACACATTGCACTTTGAATATTTAGAAAAAAAAAACAAGTTGAAATCCCCAATTTTTTTGGCTGTCACTGTAGCTGGTAGTGTCTGGTAAACGCTCACAGTGTGACTCTGTAATGTGCTTTGGAAGCAATGTCTTCAGCCCATGTTTATGTTGGAAGTGATGCTTACACCACAGGTTGTATGCTGCAGGATCATTGATCTCTGTGATCAGCACATCTGTCAGCTCAGCAACACAAGTTAAATTCTAACTTGTCAACAAAAGGCGAAAGCTGCTAAACGGAGTGCAAGAATACAGCATGCAATATCTAAAACCCAACCTGGATGCACCCTGAAACAAAATTGATACTTATATTTGTCGGTTCACTAGATGTCTTCAGATTTTTTATGACCAAAAACCTACGACTTTCATTAAGTCCCTCTAAGGATTGCTGTTGGTAGCACTTATGAAATGTAAGCTTAGGAAAGGCAATTGTGAACGGTTATTAACCTCCCTGGCGGTATGATTCTTTTGGATTTTAGGTGCTGAAAGCGGTACCATTATTTTGCATGTAATTCTTGTGAATGAGCAGCCCAAACCAACTGTATACATTTATTATATATATATATGTATACATATATTATATATATATATATATATATATATATATATATAAATGTATACAGTTGGTTTGGGCTGCTCATTCACAAGAATTACGTATATATATATATACACATATATATATATATGTATATATATATATATATATATACGTATATATATATATATTTATATATATATATATATACGTGTGTATATATATATATATATATATATATATATATATATATATATATATATATATATATATATATATATATATATATATACATAAAAAGTACAGTAAAACTGCAGGAAAGGGCACTAGGGGGCAAACTAATGTGATTTTTTTATTTTATTTTGCATTGTATCAGTGTGTTTGGTGTGTTTTACATTTGAATTTGCCGCCACAGTTCCACCCCCCTGCGAACGTCACGTCGCAGGAGACGGAAGCCGGGGCACGGAGAGGATCGGGAGGAAGAACCGTCGCTAGACACCGCCGGGCACATCGCTGGATCCAGGTGACAAGGTAAGTAACCCTGCTTACAGGATCCAGCGATGCTTCTGGCGGTACCCCGAGTGTGGCTCGGGGTTACCGCTTTTGGCTCTGAAATGTAACCCCGAGCCACGCTCGGGAATACAGCTAGGAAGGTTAATGAAGAACTATAGGCTGACTAAAAAAAAATAAAATGGATGTTGTAAAATGAGCAGCTGATTAAATCATTACTAATCAGCAGATAAAGCTTTTACATACTTTGCCAATAAGAATTAACTGAATACCTGACATATAACTGTGCCTGTGCTCGGCCCTTGCAACAAGAAAAAGCAGAGGGTTTAATTTACTAAAGGCAAAAAGACTGTGCACCTTGCAAAGTGCAGTTGTACTCTGCAAGAGCAATTGTTCCAGGGCTTAGTAAATGAGGGGGAGCTCTGCTGACTTCCATCCTCCAATCGTGTGGTAGAGAAAACTATAATTTTTTTTTTAATTTTCCTTGCACACGATTGGGTATTCTTTGCAAAGTGAAGAGTTACCTAATTTACTAAACTCTGGAGCAACTGCACTTGCCTTTAGTAAATCAACCCCACAGTGTTCATCTGGTGATAGGTCAAAGAGAAGGTCAGCTTTAGCTAGTCTCCTCCCATAGCCATGCCTTTGACACATTTCACCCCCTGAGGTTTTTTTTGTAGACCTCTACGATAAAGCCTGTGAGAGGGTGAAATGCGTCAAAGGGCGAGGTTATGGGAGAAGACTAGCTAAAGCCTATCTTCACTTTGATCTATCACCGGGAAGACACTGTGGGGTTGATTTACTAGAGCAGAGGTGTCAAACTCAATTTAATCGAGGGCCGCATCAGCATTATGGTCACCCTCAGAGGGCCGGTTCTATCTGTAGCCCACCACTATCAGAAATCAAGAGCCCCCACCCTCCCTTACATCACAGTGCATCACCTTTACCATGTGCTGCTTCTGAGAAGAAGAGGGGGGCAGCTGATGGAGTCTGCTGAATGCTGAGACCAGTGGAGGTGGAGAGGAGGGGGTGCTGTGGCTGTACAGAGAGGTGCAGGATCTGTAGGAGTTGTGTCCTCCTCTCTGCTGCCAACTGCTGAGTTGGGGGAGGGGGCTTGTTCCTCTCTGCAGCTGCAGGGGGAAGCACAGGATCTGGCAGAGGAGTTCAGTACTCTCTGCTGCCGTCTGCTGAGACAAGGTGGGGGCAGAGATGAGGGAGATGCAGTAGCTGCAGGAGAGATGCAAGGGCCACATGAAATGGCCTGAAGGGCCCGCGGGCCTTGTGTTTGACACCTGTGTACTAGAGGCAAATAGACTGTGCATTTTGCAAGTGCAGTGGCTCCAGAGCTTAGTAAATGAGGTAAAGCTTCACTTTGCAAAGAGTACCCAATCAGGTGCATGGAAAATTGAAATAAAATGCATTTTTTTGGTTGCACGGAATTGGATGATGGAAGTCAGCAGAGCTTCTGCTCATTTACCAAGCTCTGGAGCAATTGCTCCTGCAGAGTACAACTGCACTTTGCAAAGTGCACAGTCTTTTTGCCTTTAGTAAATTAAACCCTGCGTGTGGCTCTGCTTCTTGTTGTTGCGAACTATCATTGAACATTTTTATTACTATTTTTACCTCCCTAGGGGACCGAGTGCAAGTACATATAACATTTGGTCCCGTTCAAATTTGTCCCCTAGTTTCTAAGCAGCCTAGTTAGCCAGATTTTCAAGCAACAACGCTGCTCAAAAGTAGATGGATTTGTGATTGGCAGTGCTGGTCTTTGGCAACAAAGGCAGCTTTGAACCACTTGCTGACCAGCGGCCGTAGTTTTACGGCGGCAGGACGGCTGTCTCGCGAAACAACATACCTGTACGTCGCTTCGCAGGACCGCTAGCAGGGGCGCGCGCACCCATTCGCCACAGGGGAAGCTAATTGCCGCTGGGCCCGCGATCACTCCCTCTGGAGACAGAACAGCGGTCTGCCATTGTAAACACAGCAGACCGCTGTTCTGTCAGTGATGAACACAGTGATCCTGTGTTCCTCTTATTTAGGAACACAGGTCTCTGTGTTCATGCAGCAAGCCCACCCCCCCCCCCACAGTTACAAAGCACTCCCTAGGGACACATTTAACCCTTTAATCGCCCCTGGTGTTAACCCCTTCCCTGTCTGTGTCATTAATACAGTAACGGTGCATATTTTTAGCACTGATTACTGTAGTAATGTCACTTGGTCCCTCCAAAAGTGTAAAAAATATCAGTTAGGTGTCCGACCTGTCTGCCGCAATGTCACAGTCCTGCTAAAAATCGCAGATCACCGCTATTACTACATATATAGTTACATAGTTAGTCGGGTGGAAAAAAAGACACAAGTCCATCTGGCTCATCCAACTAGTTAATAAAAATTACATAAATCTTTCCCCTAGTTTGTAGATGCCATAACTTTTGCGCAAACCAATAAAAATACACTTATTGGGATTTTTTTTTACCAAAAATTTGTAGCAGAATACAAATTGGCCTAAAATGATCAAAAAATTAGATTTTTTATTGGGAATGTTATCTAGCAGAAAGTAAAAAATATTTTTTCCAGAATTGTCGATATTTTTCTGTTTATAGCGCAAAAAATAAAAATAGCACAGGTGATCAAATACCATCAAAAGAAAGCTCTGTTTGTGGGGAACAAAGGACATCCATTTTATTGGGGTACATCATCGCACGACCGTTAATTGTCAGTTAAATTAACGCAGTGCCGTATCGCAAAAAATGGCCTGGTGATTAAGGGGGTAAAACCTTCCGGTCCAGAAGTGATTTAAGACCAGTGCTGCCATTCACAAAGGAAAAAAAAAAACACGCAGTCTCTGGCAGTATGTCTCTCAATGGCTGTTTTTACACATACACAGCCCAGCTGATGGATGAAACAATGCTGCAGTGCTGTGTGATATTTCAGTTTTATGAATGAGCTATCAGTGATGTCGGTCCCTGTTATACACTGGCCTGACATTGCTGATCACTCATTCATAAGTGAGAGCTACGGGCTGTGTGATACATTGGCCAGGCCGTGCACTTGTAAAATAAGCCGCTGATAGACAAGAAGTGCCGCAGTGCTGATTAATCTGTCAATATTATGAATGAAAAATCAACACTGCTTGTTGATACATATATAGCTCAGTCAGAGCTCCAGCTCTATGTAATGTATCTGCAGCCACTTGTACACAGACAGGGTATCGGCAGATACTTTACACAGAGCCCAGGCTCTAAGCAACGCTTTACTATTATAAATGAACAAGCAGCACTAATGTTTCATAATAGTGACAGATCACTCAGCTTAGAGAGGGGGGTGGGGCTCTGTGCTGGCTGCACCTCCCACAGGATTCCTATTAAATTGGGCTGGAAAAGGGGGTGGAGCTACAACCAGCATTAAAGTGGAAAGAAAGTTGTTTTTTAATCAAATGGCTGGGTATAGACCTATTGGGCTCTTCTTCCATAAATGCATCCTTCTACCTTCAGCTGTCATTTTCACTGAGCTGCGCATGCGCAGCTTAGTGAACATTTACTGCCCCGATTGGCCCCTGATCCAGGCCACAGTCATGTGTCTCGCGTGTGCATGCGCAGGAGTTGCATCATTGCAGCCTTGCCTATCAAGTGGCCGAAGGCAAAGGACCCTGAAGGAAAACTGAGCTAAGATGGAAGCGCCAGGGGCCCGCCGATTTGGTCCCAGCACTGCGCTAGTGGACACCATATGACAGGTAGGTCTGCCATAATGTACGAATATGCTGTGCATACTAATACATTATGGCATAACCCACCTGGGGGGCCTTAAAAAAAAGTTTTAGCAGACTTTACTTCTGCTTTAAGTGGTGTTGTCATGGTCTGGGGTCAGGCTTAGAGACCATTGATTGAATTTGTAACAGTAGAGAGGTTCATAGGTAGTCAGCTGGAAATTTACAAGCAAACCCTCTAGTGGATGATGTAAGTCCAGGCAAAAACTAACCAACTCTAAACCTGCTCTCTGCCACATTCTAAACCTAATCTATCTAACTCTGTAAAGCAAAAATCGCTGTACTTACCTAATCTGCAGCCAATTTGGTACATTTTCCAGCGGCGGAAGCTCTGTGCAAGAAAAGGACCGAGAACGGCTGTGAAATTACTAGGAAGAGATGCCACCCATAGACTTACTAGGGGGCTTCTGTTGTCGGCTGCCTCTCCTGCACCTGCCTCCGCACTGAAGCCGCCGCTGACAGCTGATGCTGGAGACCGGAATGGATCATATGAAGAATAGGTAAGTACTGCAATTTTTGCTTTACAGGGTTAGGAAGATTAAGTTTAGAATATGGCAGAGAGCAGGTTTAGCATTAGTTAACTTGTGCCTGAACTTCTACTTTAAGCACTAACTGATATTCACCAAAGCTCCTGATGGCCGAGATAGATTTTGCTATATGTTAGTACTCAATTGCAATCCTCAGGGTCCCCTAACTAGGAGGTGAGCAAGCTAGGGTCTGGTAGCAGATATAACAGGTAGGGATCAAGCAGAAGCAGAAGCCAAAGGTCAGTAACAAGTAGTAGCTGGATGGGATCAGACGGAAGCTTCGTCGAGGAACAAGCCAAGGGTCGGTAACAAGTGGCTGCGAAGATAAGGACAGCAGTAGGTATGCAAGGAGCAAGGTATTGGCTGGAGAGAGCACAATAATCTGGCAAACAGGAAATGCAGAGACATGGCTTAAATCAGGAAGTTCTTTGGAGGAGCAAAGGGTTCAAGGTTCAATAGAAACAAGACATATGGTAAGGTTGTCCTAGGAATCAGAAGATTCAGAAGGAATCAGAAGAGCCACAGCTAGAGACGGCAGAGGTTCAGACCAGGGTCCTAAAGGTTTTGTTTAGGGGACAACAGGGCAACCAATCAGAACCGCACCAAGAGCATATGCACTTGGACCCCTGTGGAGTTAAATAAAACTTCTTGCTGTGTATGCTGATGGGATTTGAATTGGAGGTTTTACATACATGTAGTGATTCAGTGATGTAGCCTATTAGACACTTGGTATAAATTAGCGGTGTTTTAATTTATATGTATTTAGGTCTTTGACAACTAATGTAGCTTAAAAGCCCAGTTTTTCTAGACATGATTTTTGACTGGTCATGAATTCTTTGAATGTATTTTGACTCCCCCCCCCCCCCCCATATATTATTTGTTAAATGAATTTCTCCCATACATTACACCGATTGATAGCAGAGCTTACACAAAGGACATTAGGGAATAACTCTTATGAATCATGGAAGAAAAGCAGTTCTAACATTTTTGTAATTCTTCAAACATGGGTAAAACAGAGAACCCCTAAAATCTTTGCAGATCTTCTTCAAATATAAGCATAACTCTGGACAAAAAATAAAAATGATTTTGGCCATCTATGTTTTCACTCAAAATTATTTTTAAACATTTAAATAGTTTAAATATTAATTCAGCATATTTGAAGGACAAGTGGGGACAGTAACAATGCTACCATCCTCATGTTTCATGTTTGAGCAGCTTAGAGGAGAGGTGAGCAAAAAGACCACTTCCCCAAAGAGATACTGGAGATGACAAGCTCTCCTGGCAGCACACTATGGCAGGGGTATGAAACTCACAAACCTGACTAATGTCAATTAGATCTTTTATCAGGTAAAACTGCTTACAAATTTGATTTTAATCAATACATTTATCGTATATAAAACAAGGTTTATGGAATGCCGAATATGGAAAACGATTTTGTTTTTCTGGCCCCTCTTCCTAAGCTTTAGTTATAAAAAAAACAGTAAGCTACTGAAACAGCTGTCAAGAGCAAAAAAATAATCTAAAATTTTTTCGAGTAGGATAGAAAGTAAAAGGTGAAATGAAAAGACAGTTCTGTGTAAAGCTGTGAGATCATTACACGGTGTACAGCTGCTTGTGCTCGAGAGATAAATACTGTGGGCTCCCTTGACACCAGCCTCACCAATCCTTTTGATCCCGGTTAGAGATAGGGGCTGCCGAGCCAACATGTTGCTTTAATGATCAAATAACCTGAATAAAATGTAACTCAATGAGACAGACAGAGACCAACTGGGAGAAGAACTTTCATGTCTCTTGATACAAAAATGGCAACGGCAAAAGGAAAAAACTGAACTGGAATGAGAATTCTGCGCTGCGCAGTGTGCATGTATGCCACTTGCTTTCACGCTGCTCACACTCTTGACTCCAGCAAGCAAATGCATGCAGGACACAGAAGTTTAGCAAGCGGTTGGAGTCAACAGACATATACCAGAGCAATACTATTGTTGTTATTCAAATTTATTGCCAAATTCTAGGAAATTGTATTTATATGTAAGAATGTAAATCCACTCTATATGCAGCAAATGCCTTTGTATTGCCTTCTAAAAGTAGCAGTAATGTCATCAGTGGGTTCCACATAGCCTGTGCAAAAAGCAGATTTGTGGGAGAGACCCAGCAGGTTCCACCCACTACTGCCTGCCTGTAGAAAACTAAAAAAGGGGGTGGAGACAAGACCAGTCACCCTGCACAAGGAGAGAGAGCAGCAGTGACCAGTCTTTATTACAGGAACCTCCTGCACAGACACAAAGTACAGGAGACGTTTCATGCTGGATTAGTGCACGGACCTGGAAGAAAAACACTAAGGACAGCAAGTAAGAATATATGCACCTCTTATAGTTATACAATATTTGTTAAGCCTGGATATGAGCTTTAATAATACATCCCCATCAATGGGTCAGAACAATCCAATATTCCTTTCCAACCGTGCACATGAATCTTTTCTGATCAATCAACAAATCACATAAAAAATATATTGACATTACAAAAGAGAATTCCACTGTGTTGCACTTCTCTCTATGGAAAAGGGCTGTCTGGTTGAATCTTTCTACACCTGGCATCATCTGGTTTGTTGCATAGTGGCAAAATATAAAACCTTAATGCAGAGTTCTCAACCAGGGTTCCATGGAAGCCTAGGGTTCCTCCAGAGGTTAAGAAAACAAGCAAAGAAAGGCACCTGAGTGTAGACTTATGATACATTTTAATTGCAATAAATATAAAACTCACATTGAAGTTCGTGAGAGGGAGCATGTAGGGTGACAAAATGCCCAAGAAGGTCGTCTGGAGGAGTAAGGGCAGTGATGCCTGTGCTGGTGCCGCCTCAGGATCTTCCACTCTGATCCGGCCGGTGATAGAATGCGGTGAACCCCCCAGCTGGGACGCACGATGGAGGGCAGCGTTGCTCCTCTGACGTCACAAGCCTGCAGAGGTTGCTAGGGGATCCTTGAGCAATGAGCAATTTCTGCCTCTCAGATAAGTTCCCACTGGCACCATTGATCTTTTTAGTTATCTGTAAGGGGGTAATTCTTCCCAATGTCCACAAGTGTAAGGAGAAATCTTCCCACTCCACACACACTAATGTATCATGAGTTGTAGATATACTCATTTTTAGCAGGGGTTCCCTGAGATCAGAAAGGTTTTTCAAGGGTTCCTTTATGTTGAAAAGGTTGAGAAAGGCTTCCTTAAATCAAAGATTAAACAGCAATTTTTACAACCCTTAACACAAAGGGCAACCCCAGAAGTCTTATCTCCCAGCTGTACACTACCTTGCTTACAACACCTTGACATTTGCAGTCTAGGCTTTCTTTCTGGTGGGTCAAGTCTTAACAAAGGTCATCAAAATTTGTGACACAGAACGGGTTTTTCACTGGCTCAGAGCCTGACGGAGGTCTGGGAAGACAACAAACAAAACAGGTGCAGTATTTGCAGGCCCTGTGCACTCCTGGCCTTCTCCCTGTTTCATTTCATGCTTGTAAGGGAAATAAAGCCATGTCAGTAATGAAGCCATTTATCATTGGCACTCGGGAGAAAGGGTGTGAAACGCAGGCAATCAATGTGCTGTGACCCTACACCAAAAAAAAAAAATCAAGGCTTAACTCGGGCAACTCAGGAACGAAGAAGACTTATAATGCAGAACTAGGTTCAACAATTAGATTTGTAAGACATACTGCCCTGATAATCAAACTGGACCTGTGCTGGTGGGTTGGCCCACACTTATTGTTTCCAGGCATTCCATGGCTTCTAATAAAGGGAACATTAAGATTTATATATAAGACATTAGGTAAATCTCTCACTAGTAATTAAGGGAAGCCATAGTCTTTTTTTTTTTCCAATCTATTTATTATTATAGTCTGTTTAAAGGTCCACTATAGCGAAATCATTGTATTGTGATAACTGCCTGGAGTTAATACTTGGAACAATAGTGTTCAGTGTATTAATTCTGTTTTATTTTACATCAAATATTTTACAGCAAATCAAAAGTGACCGGTACAGGGCATGGCATAAACCATATAATACTTTCAAGGGTGCTTACAAATCAGATGTTCCTCATCTGATTTAAGCTTTGTTTACATAAAGGAAAAGAAAAACCTGTGGCTGTGCAAACGGTTAGCTGGAGTCCAGTTTTGATTTTACATTTAAATTCCTGTCCTGTCCCTGAAAAATTACCCTGGTAAAGTGACTGGAAAATGAATGGGATCCACAGGCAGGATCAGTAAGTAATAAAACTATAACGAGGTGAAAAAAAAAAAAAAAAAAACGTTTGTGCTGTTAATAGTGATCCATCAAATATTTAATTTTTGATTTTGATCCATTTTAGTATAAGTTTAACCACTTGCTGACCCTGGCTTTTTATGGCATTTGTTATTTACAATTAAAAATCTCTATTTTTTGCTATAAAATTACCTAGAACCCCCCCCAAACATTATATCTTTTTTAGCAGAGACCCTAGAGAATAAAATGGAGGTCGTTACAATATTCTTTGTCACACTGTATTTGCGCAGCGGTCTTTTAAACGCATTTTTTTGGGGGGAAAAAATACACATTAATGATTAAAAAAGAAAACAATACAGTTAAGTTAGTCCAATTTTTTTGTAAAATGAGAAAGATGATGTTACGCTGAACAAGTAGATACCCAACAATTCCTGCTTTAAAAATGCGCACGCTCATGGAACGGCAACAAACTATGGTACCTAAAAAGCTTCATAGGCGACACTTTAAAAATATTTACAGGTTACCAGTTTAGAGTTATACAGGAGGTCTGGAATTTTTGCTCTCGCTCTAACAATCATGGCAATAGCTCACCTATGTGGTTTAAACATCGTTTACATATGCGGGCGTGACTTACGTATGCATTTGCTTCTGCATGCGGGACGGGGCGCCTTCAATTTTTTTTCTGCTTTTAATTAATTTATTTTTTTACACTGTCCCTTTCATTTTTTTTTTAATCCTATTACAAGGAATGTAACCATCCCTTGTAATAGAAATAAGCATGACAGGTCCTCATTTACCGTTAAAAGCAAAAAAAAAAGTCATTTTGACTTTAAAGGAGTAAAGTCTCATGGTTTTTCACCTTCATGCATGAAGGTGAAAAACCTTCTGTGCCTCAGCTGCCTCCCAGACCCCCCCCCCCTTCTTACCTGAACCCAATCGTTCCAGTGACAAGCACGAGCCCAGCGGCTCTAGCAGCTGTCTGGGGTCCTCTTTGGATAGATTGATAGCATTTATACCATTGGCTCCCGCTGCTGTCAATCAAATCGAAGGACACAGGAGTAGGGAGGTGGGGCCGAGTCCTACTGTCAGTGTCAATGGTGATGCGGGACTCGTGAGCACGCCCGCACGGGTGCCTACATGGAAATCGGCTCTCTGTGGGGGCACCCAATAAAGAGCAGGAGCAAGGAGCTCTGGCAGGTTCACCCCAGAAAAGGAGGATTGGGGCTGCTCAATTCTTGCACAGAGCAGGCAGGTATAACATGTTTGGTATTTAAAAAAAAAAAAACCTTTACAATCACTTTAAAGAAAAAAAAAATCCCCTTAAGCCCGAGAGTTGGAAGTGATGTGAGACGCCGCTTCGGTCCTCCAAGGGCATAGAGCTGAGTGGGGGCTATCTGGACCTAACTCGGCTTCTTGCCCAAGCATCCGACGGATCGGATTGGCTCTGGTCTTACCGACGACCCTGGTAAGCTCAGGGATGACTGGAAAGTGGCAGGAGGGGCACCCCTCCCATGGCTATAAAAGTGATCTTGCGGCGAATCCGCCGCTGGGACCACTTTTATCTGAAAACTGGCTGCCTGACTTAAAAAAGGATACCAGGGGTATGACAGGCTTGACAGCCATCTGCTACCATAACCCGGTATTTAACGTCAAAGTAATGATGTAAATTTAGGCGGTCGGCAAATACATGTGTGAAAGCGTTTTTAAAACCTGTTATTTCATTTTGGTTTGTGATTAAATATATACATGGAAGCAGCTATATCTGCAAAATGTACAAACCCAATTCCAAAAAAGTTGGGACACTGTACAAATTGTGAGTAAAAAAGGAATGGACTAATTTACAAATCTCACAAACTTATATTTTATTGACAATATAATATAGATAACATATTAAATGTTAAAAGTGAGACATTTTGAAATGCTGGCTCATTTTGGATTTCATGAGAGCTACACATTCCAAAAAAGTTGGGACAGGTAGCAATAAGAGGCCGGAAAAGTTAAATGTACATATAAGGAACAGCTGGAGGACCAATTTGCAACTTATTAGGTCAATTGGCAACATGATTGGGTATAAAAAGAGCCTCTCAGAGTGGCAGTGTCTCTCAGAAGTCAAGATGGGCAGAGGATCACCAATTCCCCCAATGCTGCGGCGAAAAATAGTGGAGCAATATCAGAAAGGAGTTTCTCAGAGAAAAATTGCAAAGAGTTTGAAGTTATCATCATCTACAGTGCATAATATCATCCAAAGATTCAGAGAATCTGGAACAATCTCTGTGCGTAAGGGTCAAGGCCGGAAAACCATACTGGATGCCCGTGATCTTCGGGCCCTTAGATGGCACTGCATCACATACAGGAATGCTACTGTAATGGAAATCACAACATGGGCTCAGGAATACTTCCAGAAAACATTGTCGGTGAACACAATCCACTGTGCCATTGGCTCTTGCCGGCTAAAACTCTATAGGCCAAAAAAGAAGCCATATCTAAACATGATCAAGAAGCGCAGGCGTTTTCTCTGGGCCAAGAATCATTTAAAATGGACTGTGGCAAAGTGGAAAACTGTTCTGTGGTCAGACAAATCAAAATTTGAAGTTCTTTTTGGAAAACTGGGACGCCATGTCATCTGGACTAAAGAGGACAAGGACAACCCAAGTTGTTATCAGCGCTCAGTTCAAAAGCCTGCATCTCTGATGGTATGGGGTTGCATGAGTGCGTGTGGCATGGGCAGCTTACACATTTGGAAAGGCACCATCAATGCTGAAAGGTATATCCAAGTTCTAGAACAACATATGTTCCCATCCAGACGTCGTCTCTTTCAGAGAAGACCTTACATTTTCCAACATGACAATGCCAGACCACATACTGCATCAATTACAACATCATGGCTGCGTAGAAGAAGGATCCGGGTACTGAAATGGCCAGCCTGCACTCCAGATCTTTCACCCATATAAAACATTTGGCGCATCATAAAGAGGAAGATGCGACAAAGAAGACCTAAGACATTTGAGCAACTAGAAGCCGGTATTAGACAAGAATGGGACAACATTCCTATTCCTAAACTTGAGCAACTTGTCTCCTACGTCCCCAGATGTTTGCAGACTGTTATAAAAAGAAGAGGGGATGCCACACAGTGGTACACTTGGCCTTGTTCCAACTTTTTTGAGATGTGTTGATGCCATAAAATTTAAAATCAACTTATTTTTACCTTAAAATTATACATTTTCTCAGTTTAAACTTTTGATGTGTCATCGATGTTGTATTCTGAATAAAATATCCACATCATTGCATTCTGTTTTTATTCACAATTTGTACAGTGTCCCAACTTTTTTGGAATTGGGTTTGTATATACAGTGGGCATCAGGCCCGGACTGGGACAAAAAATAGGCCCGGGCATTTTGGACTGAGCAGCCCGCGAGGGGGGGTGGGGGCGTGGCGGGGCGTGGCGTTCGTCGGGATGGTTGATGACAGGATTTAATGTTCCAGGATGTGTGGATTTGATTACGGTACCTTTTTTAGTTTAATCTTCAATTTAGATCAGAGCTGCCATATGATGCTGTTTATTTTGTCTTACTTTAAATCCTGTTTTGATGGTTGAGTCCTAAAAATAGTATGAAGCAGATCAGTCCCAATTCCTGCACCTTCACACATCAAATCACCCCAATTCCTGCACTATCATACCTTAGATCACCCCAATTCCTGCACCTTCACACCTCAGATCAGCCCCTGGTAGGCTGGCACTGGCAGCAACAATTTTATTCAAATCGGGATTTATTCTGCAAATAGGCTGACCTGGCACTGGCAGGCATAGTACTAGACTAGTACTATGCCTGGCTGCCAGTGCCAGACAATTTGCAGAAGAAATCCTGATTTATTTGAATAAAATTGTTGCTGCCAGTGCCAGTCCAGCCTATCTGCAAAAGAAATCCCTAAGTAGAAGTCACTCCTCTCTCCAGTCCTCCACTTACCTTAGGTGTGCTGTGCGGTGTGGCTGCAGAGTGTTCCCGCTGGACATAGTACAGGAGATGGTCAGAGACTGCAAACATGATACAAGAGATGGTCAGAGACTGAGGACATGATACAGGAGATGGTCAGAGACTGAGGACATGATACATGAGATGGTCAGAGACTGAGGACATGATACATGAGATAGTCAGAGACTGAGGACATGATACATGAGATGGTCAGAGACTGAGGACATGATACATGAGATGGTCAGAGACTGAGGACATGATACATGAGATGGTCAGAGACTGAGGACATGATACATGAGATGGTCAGAGACTGAGGACATGATACATGAGATGGTCAGAGACTGAGGACATGATACATGAGATGGTCAGAGACTGAGGACATGATACATGAGATGGTCAGAGACTGAGGACATGATAGAGGAGATGGTCAGAGACTGAGGACATGATAGAGGAGATGGTCAGAGACTGAGGACATGATAGATGAGATGGTCAGAGACTGAGGACATGATAGAGGAGATGGTCAGAGACTGAGGACATGATAGAGGAGATGGTCAGAGACTGAGGACATGATAGAGGAGATGGTCAGAGACTGAGGACATGATAGAGGAGATGGTCAGAGACTGAGGACATGATAGAGGAGATGGTCAGAGACTGAGGACATGATAGAGGAGATGGTCAGAGACTGAGGACATGATAGAGGAGATGGTCAGAGACTGCGGACATGATAGAGGAGATGGTCAGAGACTGAGGACATGATAGAGGAGATGGTCAGAGACTGAGGACATGATAGAGGAGATGGTCAGAGACTGAGGACATGATAGAGGAGATGGTCAGAGACTGAGGACATGATAGAGGAGATGGTCAGAGACTGAGGACATGATAGAGGAGATGGTCAGAGACTGAGGACATGATACAGGAGATGGTCAGAGACTGCCGACATGATACAGGAGATGGCCAGAGACTGCCGACATGATACAGGAGATGGTCAGAGACTGCCGACATGATACAGGAGATGGCCAGAGACTGCCGACATGATACAGGAGATGGCCAGAGACTGCCGACACGATACAGGAGATGGCCAGAGACTGCCGACATGATACAGGAGATGGTCAGAGACTGCCGACATGATACAGGAGATGGCCAGAGACTGCCGACATGATACAGGAGATGGTCAGAGACTGCCGACATGATACAGGAGATGGTCAGAGACTGCCGACATGATACAGGAGATGGTCAGAGACTGCCGACATGATACAGGAGATGGTCAGAGACTGCCGACATGATACAGGAGATGGTCAGAGACTGCCGACATGATACAGGAGATGGTCAGAGACTGCCGACATGATACAGGAGATGGCCAGAGACTGCCGACATGATACAGGAGATGGCCAGAGACTGCCGACGTGATACAGGAGATGGCCAGAGACTGAGGATGTGATACAGGAGATGGCCAGAGACTGAGGACATGATACAGGAGATGGCCAGAGACTGCGGACATGATACAAGAGATGGTCAGAGACTGCGGACATGATACAGGAGATGGTCAGAGACTGCGGACATGATACAGGAGATGGTCAGAGACTGCGGACATGATACAAGAGATGGTCAGAGACTGCGGACATGATACAAGAGATGGTCAGAGACTGCGGACATGATACAAGAGATAGAGACTGCGGACATGATACAAGAGATGGTCAGAGACTGCGGACATGATACAGGAGATGGTCAGAGACTGCGGACATGATACAGGAGATGGTTAGAGACTGCGGACATGATACAGGAGATGGTCAGAGACTGCGGACATGATACAGGAGATGGTCAGAGACTGCGGACATGATAGAGGAGATGGTCAGAGACTGCGGACATGATACCTGAGAGACTGCAGATGTGATACAAGAGAAGGTCAGAGACTGCAGACATGATAGAAGATAGGACACTAGGGGGGCCGGAGAGCACAGGGAAAGCAGATAGCACTGGAGGAGCTGAAGGGCAAGGGGGGCAGGGAAAACCAGGGGGATGGAGAGCACAGGGTAGGGGGACTGGAGAGCACTGGGGGGGGGAACTGGAAATCACTTGGCCAGGGAGCACAGGGGGTGGAGAGCATTAGGGGAGCCAGAAAGCATAGGGGGAGATGAAAAGCACTGTGGGGACTTGAAGAGCAGGGGGGGGGGCTGAAGAGCAGGGGGGGGCTGAAGAGCAGGGGGCGGGCTGAAGAGCAGGGGGGGGGTCTGAAGAGCAGGGGGGGGGGCTGAAGAGCAGGGGGGGGCTGAAGAGCACAAGGGGGGGCTAAGAGCAGGGGGGGAGGGTTAAGATCACTGGGGGGGCAGTAAAATAAGTTGAATAGGAGGGGGATGGGACAGCTCAGCTGCATATAGAGAAATTGATATTTCTCCTGCAGCCGCAGAATGCCTGCAGAAGGGAGGAGGAGAATCAGGCATCCATCCAGCGGCAGCAGGAGGAGGAAGAGGGAAACATCAAATCCTCTATATGAAGCCGCCCCATCCCCCTCCTATTCAGTAGCAGACAGTACACACGGCCGGTGACACCAGGGCTGCACAGCACTGAAGACACTGGCGTCGTGAGGAGCCGCACTTACCTTCTCTCTCCGGCCCGTCGCCGCCCCCGCGAGCAGCCCGGAGTCAGAGTGAAGGAGCTGCCATCTGCAGCTGATTGCTTCCATGGCCGATCCTGCGAGTGCGGGCTGTGCTGCTGGCCGCGCCGGGCAGGACACCGGCTGCGGCGGGAAGGAACACACATACGAACTTCTCTTCACTTCCGGCTCCCTAGCCAATCAGCCTCCTGCTCAGGGGGGTGTGACTCACAGCAGAAGGCTGATTGGCCGCGGAGCCGGTGTAGCTGGCAAGAACACCGGCCGCGGCCGCCGCAGTGAGGGAAAATGACAGTCTGGCTTCTTTACATTCTACTGTGAGGAGTCGGACTAAGTGAGAGCGGGCGCCGCGGCCCACCGGGATTATGCCCGGTCCGCCCGATGGTCAGTCCGGCCCTGGTGGGCATAGAAAAGAATCACCCCCCTTTAAAAAATAAATTAAATAAAGACAGACACAGTAGTTGTTTTATCCAGCTGTATTAACATCCAAGTGAAAGATATAAGACTAACATATCAGAAAAAAAATGTAAAAAAATTCAAAAACAGAATCACTGAGTTGGAAAAAAAAGGTCACCTTCGCTCTCCTAAAAATCACTTGTAAACTCAATCAGGTGTAGCAAATTACCTTCTCAGTGACACACATAGCCATTTGACTTTTAACTGTGATCAGCTGTGGTCATTATGATCCGTTCAGCATGAAAAGAGCTTTCCTAGAGCATTTCAGTCCCTGGTAGTGCAACTCAAACAAAAAATCAACTATGGGTGGCAAAGCACTGTCACTGGGATCTCCAGGATAAAGTTGTGGACAGACACAAGTCAGGAGATGGATACAAAGGCTTTAATAATGCCAAGAAGCACAGTGATGTCTATTATTAAGAAGTGGAAGGTATTTGGTACAACACAGACCCTCCCTGGATCAGAACATCACTCCAAACTGGATGAAAGAGCAAGGAGGAAACTGGTCAGAGAGGTTACCAAGAAGCCTACAGCAACTCCGAAGAAGTTGCAGGAATTTATGACAGGGAGGTTGATTTACTAAATGCAAATATACTGAGCACTGCAAGTGCATTTGTTCTAGATCTGAGAGGAAGCTCTGAAATAAGGGGAAACTACTGATTTTAATCATCCAATCACATACAAGCAAAAATGCTGTTTTTTATTTTTTATGCATGTGATTAAGTATTCTTTGCAAAGTTAAGCTTTACCTCATGTACTAAGCTCTGGAGCAAGTGTACCTACAGTGCACAGTATATTTGCCTTTAGTAAATCAGACCCAAAAAGTGGTCATTGTGTGCATGTGACAACATTATCCCACATTCTCCACAAATGTGGATTGTATGGGAGGGTTGCAAAAAAAAAAAAAAAATGCCACTCCCCAAGAAAGGCCACATGCAGCCACGACTGAGCTTTGCCAAAACGCACCTTGAAGATTAAGGCCACATGGAAAAAAGGTAATATGGTCAGATGAGACTAAAACAGAATGATTTGGCCTCAACACCAAACGATATGTCTGGCAGAAATCCAATAAAGCTCACCATCCAAATAACATCATTCCTACAGTAAAGCATGGAGGTGGTAATATCCGGTTATGGGGGGGAAGGGGGTAATATCTTGATATAGGGGGTGGTAATATCCTGTTATTGGGGGTGGTACTATCCTGCTATGGGGGTGTTTCTTTGCAGCAGGGACTGGGGCACTTGTCAAGATATAAGAAAAATGGATGGGGAAAAATACCATCAAATTCTTGAGGAAACTCTGCTGCCCTCTGCCAGAAGGTTGTCAATAGGAAGAAGGTTTACCTTCCAACATGACAACGACCCAAAGCACACAGCAACAATGAGCACACAGGGACTGAAGGAGAAAAAGGTGAATGTCCTTGCAATGGCCTAGTCAGAGCCCAGACCTAAACCCCATTGAAAATCTGTGGAATGACTAGAAGACTGCAGTCCACAGTCACCATGAAATTTAACTGATCTTGAGCAGTTCTGCAAAGAAGAGCGAGCAAATATTGCAAAGTCTAGATGTGCAAAGTTAGTAGAGACAAATCCCAACAGATTAAAGGTTGTAATTAAAGCAAAAGGTGGTTCAGCAAAATACTAACACTTGGGGTGATCCTTTTTATCTGGATGTTTTAAGTTGCACTGCGTAAATACAGCAGGATAAAACAAAAACTGTGTCTGTCTTCGATTCAGGCTGCATAGCAACAAAATGGGATTATTTTAAAGGAGGTGATTCTTTTCTATACCCACTGTATACTTTATTTCTTTGTTGTTAGTACAACAAAGCAACTGTTTTCTATTACTTCAGCAGGCCGGGTACATTTGCTCATTATCCAGTGAATTGTTGGACCACAGGGGAAAACCCTGATTTTTGCCTTACAGCAATAACAGCAAACATGTGGTTTTAGTGCCTTCACTCTCCTAAACAGAAGTGAATAATTGGGCCTATCTGCAAATAACTACGGGTCTTAACTTCCAGAAGCACTCTTTATTGTCCTCTAGAAGTCAGGATACAGTTTGATGCTGTAGAGTAGCCAGGGGCAGATTGGGGCAAGTACAAACCAGAGGCCCATGGTGCGGCGACTTGGCTCCCCTCCCACTCCCCTCTTCCTGTCCTCCTCCTGACCCCCATTCCAGGCTGAAGCTCCACTCCTGGTACTCTCTACTCACTGGCTGAATCCCGATTCCTGACCTGGCCAGCAGGGGGAGGTTGGGGGAGTTGGGACAGCTTGGTTGGGGCTGGCCAGGGGAGTAGAGTCTTCAGTGGAGCATTAAGCCGGCCTCTGCCCATCCATGCTGGGGGGGGGGGGGGGATTGGATCTGCGCTCTGTCCTTGTTTTCAACCTGCACTCAGTAGTTCAGCGGCAGGGACTTTTTACTTCTCTTCACCAGGAATCCTGTAGCAGAAGGGGTGCAGCCTTTTAACGGGGCATCAGAGCGGCCCAGGGGGCAATTACCCCCCTGCCCCAGTCCTTCCCTGAGAGTAGCGTCACCATCCCTCTAGTTTGAGGATATAACAAACTCCACTCTTTTGCAAAAAAATGTTTCCAGAACATTTTAGATTGGGTCTGTGAAAATTTGGACCAAATGAGCATCTTTGAGGTCATGTTGGATGAGAAGACCTGGCTCAACATCGGTGTTACAATTCTTCCCAAAGGTATTCAGTAGGGTTGAGGCCACCTGGGTTATTTCACACCAAACCTGTTAACCTGTCTTAATGGAACTGGCTTTGTGTTCTGTAACTCTGGGCTAGGAAATGGCAAAATTCTGTACTGTGGGAGACATACAAACTCTTGGCTAAATAAAATAACTAGTTGTAAGCCCCATAAATATGAGAGGAAAGGGGAAATTGGGACTTTATATGAGACTCCTGACCAACAGAGTCTCCATCCCTGTTGCATAAAGCGAAAAAAGGGGGGGCAAAAAAGCCAGTTGGGACTTTATATGAGGTGTGGCCAATCATGGATAAATATACATACATAATGCAAAGGACCAGAAGGGAAATAGTAAAATCGTCTTTTTATTGAACTGTTTAAAGACCAAAATTAAGGTACAACCAATCTGCTCAATGAAACCAAGTAACCCATGGTACAAAAACCAGGAGAATATCGCATTACCATGTATTTCTGTCTTAGTCCATTAAGCCCATTTTTGCTTCATTCACGTATACTCCATTACCATGGGTTACTTGGTTTCATTGAGCAAATTGGTTGTACTTTAATTTTGGTCTATAGACAGTTCAATAAAGAGACAATTTTACTATTTCCCTTCTGGTCCTTTGCATTATGTATGTATATTTATCCATGATTGGCCACACCTCATATAAAGTCCCAACTGGTTTGTAAGCCCCATAAAGTCTAAGAAGAAAGGAAGTTTTACCTTTAAAAGAATTATATTTTTATGACCTTCTATTTCTGAGAACTATACAGCTCTTAGACATAGCACATTCCTATCTTGCGGGGCAAGATATTCGATTTTCCAGTGGTTATGATTAAGCGCTAGGAGTCCAAAATGCATCAACCTTTCAGCCTCCCACTATGTTGGTTTCCTGCCTCATACTTTGTGTCTGGTTTATAATAAAGTGGTTTTTGAGTGCAGCCGTCTGGACACTTTTTTGCTATCCACACTCGAAAGAAAGTCACTCGACTGACTGTGTTGATGGCGGAATGCCTCCCCGAGCGCTATTGTGTTCTGCTGGCGAAGGGGGGGGGGGTAGGCTGGGAGTCTTCCTTGCTGGCAGAGCACATGATTACTACTAGTGGCTATAGCCCCCGGTAGTAATCGCATGTAAAAATCTGACAAGCTGGTTGTACCCAAGTCGATCGATGGATTGATTTGGGTACAATCAGCCTGCCCATACATGCAGGGCTGCTGTTAGAAATCACAGGGCCCCATACAGCCTACTTTACAGCCCTCCCCCCCCCCCCGGCCTGAAAGTGACTGAGGACATAGATTTATCAGTCCCTTTCTCTACAGCCCCAGCTGCATAGATTAATGAATAGGAAGTGCTCTGAGGCTTCCTGCTCGTTCACAAACTGAAGCACAGTAAACACAGTTTGCTATGCTTCAGTGATGAATGGACATAGGAGGGATTGGTACCAAGGCGCAAGGAAATTACATCCCTCTGTGTGCCCGCAGCAGCTGCCGACGGGAGAGGAGGGAACCTGTGGGGGAAAGGAGCACACGGGGGGCCCAGACAGCAGATGAAAGGGGTTCATGTGCAAGAACCAACCCCCTTGCAGTGCAGCCAGAGGGAGGGAGAGGAGAAGATGCTGGCAGCGCTGCAGTGGGAGGCAGAAGAGTATCAGTGTCTGCAATAAGACAGTACAGCCAGCCCTCCTGCTCAGCACGTGCCTGGGCCCCCCTTTTGAACTGACGGGGCCCAGGCCCAGTACTGCCTTATTAGTGGCCCTGCATACATGGATCGAATCTCAGATAGTCCCTGCTGCCAAATTTCAATCCATGTATGGCCCGCTTTAGTTTACCATTTGAGTAAGATGCACTATGCAGAGAGAGGGCCCCAGTATTTTACAATCATAGTATAGCTTTAAAATTTGGAGTTTAATTTTAATGCTATACCAGTAGGCCCATCACAGCTTACCAACAGCTTGGCTAAAAAAACTACTGCCCCCATATGTTGTGTGCTCTCCCAGTATCAAAAGTTCTCGCTTTTTAAAGACCTGCCCATGCTTTGTGCGCCCCCTGTCACTGCAACAAGCCCAGTGCTGCTGCTGTAAAGCACAGCCTAAATTGTGAGCGCTATATAAGTACCTGTAATAAATAAATTGCTTCCATTAGTAGTTTTCTAGCCAAGTTGTGGGTAAGCCACAATGGACATATAATTTTACTACAAAGGTGAACCTTAAGTAACTCTTACAGGCCTTTACACCCTCCCAGCCTGTGACAGGAAGGGAAAAGAGAAGCGGAAGGCTGATAAGCTCATCTCCCTGTCACTTTTGCTCTCTGCCACACACAAGCACTGCGACATAACTGATTGACTCCTTATGCTACTTCTCTCCCTCTCCTAGTCTGAACTCTGCTGTACTGGGACTGCAATAGGCTGATAACAGGTCAAATGTAGGTACTTACACTGATTGCATGGTAAAACTTAAAGTGGTTCTAAAGGCAGAAGATTGTTGATTCTAATGCATTCTATGCATTAAGATAAAAAACCTTATGTTTGCAGCAGCCCCCCTCATACTTACCATACCCATCTCGAGCCAGCGATGTTGCGCGAGACCCGAGGCTGTCTGGGACTCTCCTTCCCGGTTGGCTGAGACAATGGCACCCGCTGCTGTCAAATTATAGTCAGTGAGACAATGAGAAGATAGAGGGGGTCAGGCCGAGCTCACAGAGCAGCTGCTGGGCTCGGGTGCCCCCAAAGCAAGCTGCTTGCTGTGGGGGCACTCGGCAGGAGGGAGGGGCCATGAGCACTGGCGAGGGACCCGAGAAGAGGAGGATCTGGTTTGCTCTGTGAAAAACCAACTGCACAGAGGAGGTAAATATGACACGTTTGTTATTTTTAAACAAACAAAAAAAAAACATGACTTTAATACCACTTTAGGTGCCTCTAAGGGTAGGAATAACAATGCAATTTAATGTAGATAAACAATTGGCAACTTACAGGAATAGGAAGATAAAAGGCACATCAGGAGAAAGAGGCATCCCAATAGGCTGTCATGAGTGAGCGTTACACTGTCTGCTGATGTTCTGCTGAAAATTCCAACTCGACAAAGTCTCCAACCACGTCACTTCCGGTGACTCTCTAGTAGCAATAATTGGAGATTTCGACAGAACACCGGCAGCATATACATATACACTACGGTACACACTATAATGAGTGGACATCGTTAGTCCGCCCCCTAGTTGTCATCGTTTTGGAGGCGGCCATGTTGTTGGTTATTAGCGGCCGGACCAACAATGTCCACTCATTATAGCGTATACCGTAGTGTATACACTGCTGCCTGTTCTGTGAAAACACCAACTGGGTGAAATCTCCAACTATTGCTGCTGGAGAGTCACTGGAAGTGACATGGTTGGAGATTTTAGCGAGTTGGAGTTTTTGGCAGAACGCCAGCTCCACACCCCCATTATCAGGAAGTCGGCCGTATGATGGAGGCAATTCTAGAGCGAGGCTTGGGGCACAGGTAGAGAGCAGCGTGTAGTGATGACGTCACTGGACCTGCAATGTATTTCCGAGCATGCGTACTGCGAGTGTACCAGCAGTCGTGCTCCTTCTTCACCAATTGTTTGTCTACATTAAAGCGGAGTTCCCATTGTTTTTGTGTTTATAAAATGTCAGCACCTGCAAAAGCTGTAGCTGCTGACTTTTATAAGGCACACACTCCCAGGATCCAGTGATGCGGCCGCCCAAAGCCTCAGTTTTCTCACTCTCCCCTCAGTGGCGCTAGCATCATTAGTGTAGGCTTGGGGCTTCACAGCTGGGTGGGCACCGTGCTGCACGTCTTGAATGGCCAGGCAATTTTCTGGGACCTGTGACGTGTCCCAGAAGATTGCAGGGAGGGGGGAGGAGAGGAGAACTTCCTCTTGGGGCGCCATGGTGCTCCAAGCGAAAGTGGGAGTGGGTACCTGTCAAAACTAGGTACCCACCCCCTCCAACAAAATTACATGCCAAATGTGGCACGTTAGGGTGTCAGGAGTACTTAAAGTAGAAGTTCCACTTTTGGGTGGAACTCTGCTTTAAATTGCATTGTTACTCCTACCCTTAGAGGGGCTTCTCTCTTTTTGCATTATCTTCAGCTCCTGCTGGAATTTGTTTCTGTCCCTATGTGGGAGGAAGCCCTTTGTGGGTTGACTTTTTATCTTAATGTACTTTACATTTAGCATCTCTAATTGCTATATGGACTACTGATTGGGGTTCACCTTTCCCCCTTTCCCCCATAAAGACATATATATATATATATATATATATATATATATATATATATATACTTATATAATACAGTATCTCACAAAAGTGAGTATACCCCTCACATTTTTGTAAATATTTTATCTTTTCATGTGACAACACTGAAAAAATGACACTTTGCTACAATGTAAAGTAGTGAGTGTACAGCTTGTATAACAGTGTAAATTTGCTGCCCCCTCACAATAACTCAACACACAGCCATTAATGTCTAAACTGCTGGCAACAAAAGTGAGTACACCCCTAAGTGAAAATGTCCATGTTGGGCTCAATGTGTCAATATTTTGCGTGGCCACCATTATTTTCCAGCACTTCCTTAACCCTCATGGGCATGGAGTTCACCGGAGCTTCACAGGTTGCCACTGGAGTCCTCTTACACTTCTCCATGACGACATCACAGAGCTGGTGGATGTTAGAGACCTTGCGCTCCTCCACCTTCGTTTGAGGATGCCCCACAGATGCTTAATCGGGTTTAGATCTGGAGACATGCTTGGCCAGTCCATCCCCTCTACTCTTAGCTTCTTTAGCAAGGCAGTGGTTGCCTTGGAGGTGTGTTTGGGGTCGTTATCATGTTGGAATGCTGCCCTGTAGCTCAGTCTCCAAAGGGAGGGGATCATACTCTGCTTCAGTATGTCACAGTACATGTTGGCATTTATGGGTCCTTCAATGAACTGTAGCTCCCCATTGCAGGCAGCACTCATGCAGCCCCAAACCATGACATTCCCACCACCATGCTTGACAGTAGGCAAGACACACTTGTCTTTGTACTCCTCAGCTGGTTGCCGACACACACTCTTGATACCATCTGAACCAAATAAATTTATCTTGGTTTCATCAGACCACTGGACATGGTTCCGGTAATCCATGCCCTTAGTCTGCTTGTCTTCAGCAAACTGTTTGCGGGCTTTCTTGTGCATCGTCTTTAGAAGAGGCTTCCTTCTGGGACGACAGCCAAACAGACCAATTTGATGCAGTGTGCGGCGTATGGTCTGAGCACTGACAGGCTGACCCCCCCACCCCTTCAACCTCTGCAGCAATGCTGGCAGCACTCATACGTCTATTTCCCAAAGACAACCTCTGGATATGACGCCGAGCACGTGCACTCAACTTCTTTGGTGGACCATGGCGAGGCCTGTTCTGAGTGGAACCTGCCCTGTTAGCCGCTGTATGGTCTTGGCCACCGTGCTGCAGCTTAGTTTCAGGCTCTTGGCAATCTTCCTATAGCCTAGGCCATCTTTATGTAGAGCGACAATTCCTTTTTTTCCAGATCCTCAGTGAGTTCTTTGCCATGAGGTTTCATGTTGAACTTCCACTGACCAGTATGAGACAGTGAGAGCGATAACACCAAATTTAACACACCTGCTCCTCATTCACACCTGAGACCTTGTAACACTAACGAGTCACATGACACCAGGGAGGGAAAATGGCTAATTCCACTTAGGGCTCTTTCACACGGCCGCTCCGCTTGTCCGCAAATCATCCTATTTTTTTGCGGATGATTTGCGGACATAATGCAAGTCTATGGCACTGCGGATGTCAGCGGAATACCATCCGTTGACATCCGATTTTCTTCCTTTCAGTTCTGTTCCGTTTTTTGGAACGGAACAGAACCCTATTTTTTCATCCGTTCAAAAAACAGAAAGGAAGGAAAATCGGATGTCAGCGGTGTCATCCGCTGACATCCGCAATGCCATAGACTTACATTATGTCCGCATATCATCAGCAAACGCATGGGATGATATGCGGGCACACGGAGCGGATGACAGAAATGTCATCCGCTCCGTGGAAAAAAAAAAAAAGTCCCGCAGCGGACCTTTCACACGGAGCGGCCGTGTGAAAGAAGCCTTAGGGGTGTACTCACTTTTGTTGCCAGCGATTTAGACATTAATGGCTGTGTGTTGAGGTATTTTGAGGGGACAGCAAATTTACAGTGTTATACAAGCTGTACACTCACTACTTTACATTGTAGCAAAGTCTCATTTCTTCAGTGTTGTCACATGAAAAGATAGAGTAAAATATTTACATAAAAGTGAGGGTGTACTCACTTATGTATATATATATATATATATAAATATATATATATATATATAGAGTCACAGGTATATTATATATAATCTTGAAATTACCAGTTTGCGCCTTTCACCTTGTGTTTTCTTTTACCAGTTCATTTTGTTTATTCTCCACGCATTTCCATCTTATTAATACCCCCCCTTTGTCCAATGAAAATAAATAAAAAGGATAACAATTTGTTGCAGGGAGCCACAGGTCTGCATCTGCAGCTCTGGCGGAGGAATATATACAATGTATACCCTGTGTCGGCTACACTGATAGTGATCTTTATCTGCCTTGTATAATGAGGGCACATCTTCCTTCACACGGATTACATGGTCAGTTATCAGCGGGTAACACATTGCTCTTGTGTGAGCAGCGTTTATCTAAATTGCCATCATTTGCCCCCAGCTCTAGAAGAAAGGTTATTGTACCTATTCAGGTCTGGTCAGCCACATTTTATTTCTCATAAACAGACAGTGATGCTCCTATATTGTAAAGGAATGTAACAGCGGAAGCAGCTGCCATCACGTATAATACATCTCTGTGTCTTATGCCTGCGCAAAGCATACAACGGGCGCTTAGTTTGCGCACGCTGTGAGACAGGTGACAAAGCGGCATTCTGCCAGCAGCAATCTTTGCTGCCTCCTTCTTTACACACTGAAAACATAAGCTGCCAATATAAATGCAAATTAAAAAGATTTTCCTCGGTGTAACCCGAACTGCAGCTTTGTGGTTAGGAACTACTGAAGCCACAAAATCACAGATACAGGTGAGTAAAACAGGGACCAAGAGAGTAAAACATTCCAAAAATGGGCCTGGGGCTCACCATGCAAGTATCCAATCAATTCTGATGACTGGGCTTTTAAAATAGAACTACACTTTTACAGAGCAGGAAAAATAAGGTCACAGATATCATTCAGACTAATACATATTTTAAAATGTTCACAGACATTTAACATCTTTTTTCTTTTGCCATTCTTTTTATGAACACCGTACTTGATTTGATTACAATCCCAGTTCCAAAAAAGCTGGGACACTGTGTAAAATCTACATGAAAAAAAAAAAAAAAACAGAATGTAACGATTTGCATATTTTATTCACAATTGAAAATAGAAAACAAATTAGAATTAAAAACAAATTAGAATTAAAATTAGAAAATAAAAATTGAGGAAAAAAATGTCATTTTTAAATTGATGGCAGCAACACGTCTCAAAAAGTTGGGAGAGGGTAACAAAAAGCTGGCAAACTAAGTGGTAATAACCACAGAGCTGAAAAGTCAAAAAGAAGGTGCGCAAATCAGTAAGTAGAAGCAGCACTAGAAAAATATGTAAAATAAGTGGAAGTGGATAATAATGCGCTTCAATAGTTAACCAACAATATTGATGTGTAAAACAATCAAATCTTGTAGGTGCAAAAGTAGTGCACAAACTTGGAGGACTTCAGAATAATGTGTAAACAAAATACAGTTCATCAATAAAGTCCATAATCAAAAATGTGCAAATAATGTATTCAGTGGTGAGCCCACGCTTAAATAGTGACTGTGTTCAAATTCCAACGTAGTGAATGGCCTCTTACAATGTGTTAAACAAAACAGAGCCTCCAAATGAACTTGACAATGTGATAATAAAATAACGCCCAGTGATAAAGATGGACTCTTACCAGAGATGATGGAGGTAGAAGTTTCTAGAAGGGACCTTGCAAAATGGAAAACTGTTCTTTGGTCAGACAAATCGAAATTTGATATTATTTTTGGCAACCATCGGTGCCACGTCTTCTGGACTAAAGAGGAGAGGGACCTTCCAGCTTGTTATTGGCACTCTGATCAAAAGCCGGTGTTCCGTGAAAAATCCATACCCGTGAGAAAACCATACCCTCGTCACTTCCGGTTCCGCTACGGAGGGTATGGATTTCTCACGGTAGTTAAACTTGCGGCGGGTACATTAAAACACTTCGGGTGCAACATAAATCATGTCCTCTCCTATCGCTGTAACTTCCCTCATCTCCGGTAATAAATATAAAAGCGGATCACGGAGCCGCGATCGCCGTCACATTTACATCTTATACACCCGCCGCCGCTTTTATATTTATTACCGGAGATGAGGGGAGTTACAGCGATAGGAGAGGACATGATTTATGTTGCACCCGAAGTGTTTTAATGTACCCGCCGCAAGTATTATATTAGAGACAGTGCTGTGATAATTTCATGCCCACCGAGCATGCGCACTTCTCAAATTCTCTCTTCTTCACTCACGTATCCGGGGCTCTGAGCATGCGCACTACTGCGCTGCTCAGCTGTTTCAGACCGGAAGTGACGAGGGTATGGTTTCTCCACGGGGTATGGTTTTTTAACGTTACACCGGCATCTCTGATGGTATAGGGTTGCATTAGTGCGCATGGAATGGGCAGCTTGCACATCTGCAATGCAATGCTGACAGGGGGCCAAATGACAAGAGACATGTGCCAGTTAAAAAAAAAAAAATGGGCGACATTCGGCCTATGTGTATGTCGGTCTGTCAGACAGAGCATGCTGGAAAACCAGCAGCTGACCGGCTCCGGATCTGTGAGCTCTGCCAATGGCAGAGAGCGCTGACCCAAATGTTCTGGCGGGGGTCCCCCTGCCAGAACACAACAGCTCAGTGGGGAAGATCGCTGTACTAATGTCGGATGGTTAGTACAGTGGCTCTGACCGCAGCTGGCAGTTATCTTTTTTCTGTAAACCCGCTGGGTTGAGTGTGTACTGTTAGGGTCCTTTCACACGGCCGCTCCGCTGCTTTCCGTGTGTCCGCAAATCATCCTATTTTTTTGCGGATGATTTGCGGACATCAATGTAAGTGAATGGCACTGCGGATGTCAGCGGAATACTATCCGCTGACATCTGATTTTCCTCCTTTCAGTTCTGTTCCGTTTTTTGGAACGGAACAGAACCCCATTTTTCCATCCGTGTAAAAAACGGAAAGGAAGGAAAATCGGATGTCAGCGGTGTCATCCGCTGACATCCGCAGTGCCATATACTTACATTATGTCCGCATATCATCCGCAAACGGATGGGATGATATGCGGGCACATGGAGCGGATGACAGAAATGTCATCCGCTCCGTGAAAAAAAAAAAAAAAAGTCCCGCAGCGGACCTTTCACACGGAGCGGCCGTGTGAAAGGAGCCTTAGTGTGTACCAGGCTTTAGGTGTGTATTTACTAAAGGTAAATAGACTGTGCACTTTGCAAGTGCAGTTGCACTAATTTTCTTAGTAAATGTAATTGTGCTAAAGCTTCTCTTTGTAAAAAAAAAAAATAAATATCCAATCAGGTCCATGGAAAATACAAAAAAGGAACAGTATTTTTCTTGATTAGATGATGGAAATCAGCAGAGATTCCCCATTATTTACTAAGCTCTGGGGAAAATCAGTGTCACTGAACTTGAAAAGTGCACAGTCTATTTGCCTTTGGAAAATCAACTCTCGTGTAACATAAAAAACTGCAATTTGTTAATAAAATAGTAAATCAATAAATATCAAAGTTTTCACCATTTTTATTTATTTGTTTGATCCCAGTGCTGCCAATCTCCTGCACCCCATAACAGGAACAAGAACCTTCATGGCAGGATCACCAGGAATTATTTCAATGAGGAATTCAGATTTTAAACTCTTTATTATGACTTTTGGAATTAATATGACAAAATGTATATGAGATTTTATTTTACACCTACTTTAATAAACATTTACCAGAGGGACTTATATAGTAGTGTAAGGCGAAAAGTGTTTAAAACCGAAGGCATAATCAACAGCTTCCTCTTTGGTGATTAAATAAACCATCTGGAATATATGGGTCTGGCTGAGAACATCATTTAACCTGCAGTTCCCTATTCTTATACTGTGAACAAGCAATCCAGCACAATACTGATCTGTCAGTTTTCGACACATATATTTCCCAGCCAGATAAAATAAAAGTTGTATGGCACAAGTACATTTCAGATTTCAACTATTCTCTGTGCACTTGCACTGGAGTCAAACTACACTGGAAATCCTGCAGTTGAAACACAAGTGCTGAAATCACCATTGCATTCTTGGGCTCGCCGAACACGTGCTTCTGCAGGGGTAATTTCACTTCCATGTAGCCCATAATAGTAGCAGTGTTGTGCCATATTGAGTCAGCCACAAACAAAATAATATCAAATCACAGTATATATACACTCACGGGCCACTTTATTAGGTACTCCCTGCTAGCATTGGGTTGGACCCCCTTTTGCCTTCAGAACTGCCTTCATTCTTTGTGGTACAGATTCCTGTACCACAAAGCATCACACAGTTGCTGCAGATTTGTCGGCTGCACATCCATGATGGGAATCTCCAGTTCAACCACATCCCAAAGACGCTCTATTGGATGAGATGAGGTGAGTGTGGAGGCCATTGGAGTGCAGTGACCTCATTGTCATGGTGAAGAAACCAGTGGTGAGATGATTGGAGCTTTGTGACATGGTGCATTATCCTTCTGGAAGGAGCCATCAGAAGATGGGGACACTGTAGTCATAAAGGGATGGACATGGTCAGCAACAATACTCAGGTAGGTTGTGGCATAAACTATGCTCATTGGTACTAAGGGGCCCAAAGTGTGCCAAGAAAATATCCCCCCACACTATTACACCACCAGCAGCCTGAACCACTGATACATGGCAGGATGGATCCATGCTTTCATGTTGTTTACCCCAAATTCTGACCCTACCATCTGAATGTCGCAGCTGAAATCGAGACTCATCAGACGAGGCAACATTTTTCCAATCTTCTATTGTCTAATTTTGGTGATCCTGTGCCAATTGTAGCCTCAGTTTCCTGTTCTTAGCTGAAAGGAGTAGCACCCGGTGTGCTCTTCTGTTTATGCCCCTTTGAGGAAATTTCAAGCGCTGGGGCATACTGTTTGGACTTTTCATTTTATAGTAACCATGTAAGTCAGGATGGCTTTACACCTCTATTTAATAATACACTATATTGTCAAAAGTATTGGGACGCCTGCCTTTACACGCACATGAACTTTAATGGCATCCCAGTCTTACTCCGTAGGGTCCAATATATATAAAGACATGGATGAGCGAGTTTGGGGTGGAGGAACTTGACTGGCCTGCACAGAGTCCTGACCTCAAACCGATAGAACACCTTTGGGATGAATTAAGAGCGGAAACTGCGAGCCAGGCCTTCTCGTCCAACATCAGTGCCTGACCTCGCAAATGGTCAAACATTCCCATAGGCACACTCCTAAACCTTGTGGACAACCTTCCCAGAAGAGTCAAAGCTGTTAAAGCTGCAAAGGGTGGGCCAACTCAATATTGAACCCAATGGACTAATGCTGGCCATACACTATGAAAAATCAGCCGAAATTCGGTCATTTGGACAGTTCTTTCATTTTTCGGCCAGTTAACCACTTAAGCCCCAGAAGATTTTACCCCCTTCCTGACCAGGCCCTATTTTGCGATTCGGCACTGTGTGATTTTAACAGACAATTGCGCAGTCGTGCGACGTTGTACCCAAATGAAATTGACGTTCTTTTTTTCCCCACAAACAGAGCTTTCTTTTGGTGGTATTTGATCACCTGTGCGATTTTTACTTTTTGCGCTATAAACAAAAAAAGAGCGACAATTTTGAAAAAATAACAATATTTTTCAAATTTTTTTAGATTAAATTCCCCCCCCCAAAAAAATTTTAAAAATCACAATTTTTTAACATTTTAGGCCAATTTGTTTTCTGCTACATATGTTTGGTAAAAAAAAAATCTCAATGAGCGTATTTTAATCAGTTTGCGCAAAAGTTATTGCGTTTACTAACTAAGGGAAAGATTTCTGTCATTCTTGGTGTTTTTTTTTTAACGAGTAATGGCGGCGATCTGCGACTTTTTTTGCGGGACTGCGACATTGTGGCGCACAGATCGGACCCTTGACTGACATTTTTGACACTTTTGGGGGTACCAGTGACATTACTACAGTAATCAGTGCTATACATATGCACTGTTACTGTATAAATGACACTGACAGGGAAGGGGTTAACTTTATTGGTGATGCAGGCGTTAAGTGTGTCCCTAGGGGCGTGCTTCTAACTGTAAAGGGGTACTGCTAGTGATGTAAGCACAGAGACATACGATCCTACATAGCAGGATCGTATGATCTCTGTTCTTACATCAGGGAGAATGACAGGCGGCTGTGTTTACATCAGCCGCCTGCCTTTCTCCCTCTCCGAGGGGAGATCGCAAGTGGCCAGCGGACATCGGGTCCGCCGGTCACACGCACAGACTTGTTGGGGAAAGAGCGGGGGCGGGAGCGCACCTCTGGCGGCGTGCGCTCGCCCCCTAGTGGATCACAGGCTAGCGACGTAGTACTACGTCACTTTGCTTGTACGGGGCTGACCGCCGCAGTAAATAGTCGTGCGGCGGTCGGCAAGTGGTTAATGGGTACGAATCAGTAATCGGTTGTGACGTTTTTCAACCAAAAAAACTAAGGACAGTTTTGGAAATTTTCGGCTTAACGAACAATAAATTAAAAGGTTAATGTGTTTCTCATCCAAACTGTTATAGATATAGATGTTACTAGATATATGTGAAAAAACAAACAAAAAACTGATTAATTTATGTCCATTGAAAGATTTATCGGTCATTACATGATGGCACAATCGTTTGATCTCACGGTCGAGTGTTCGTTTTTCAAAAATGAGTTTGAACAATTTTTCGTATAGTGTATAGCCAGCATTGGACTGAGATGCCATTATAGTTCATGTGCGTGTAAAGGCAGGCGTCCCAATACTTTTGATAATATAGTGTATTTATGTATACATACTGTACCCCTACAATTCTTTTTTTAAGGTAACCTCATCCTGGTTGACATCCTGGTGTCCGCCCAGGGAGGTTTTTGAGGCATTGGCTGTGCATAGGCATAGCGGTATGACTCTTACCTGTGTCTCTCTCATCCGAGCCATAACATGTTAATGCATATACATAATATAACTATGTTCTATGCTTTGTTTTCTATATAGTTATTGCAACCTGAGTCCTGATGAAGCTTAAAAGAGAAACGTGTTGACCCATGAGGAATTTTCATATCTGCTTAAGATTTGGCAATTTAGCCCTGTAGTGCATGATACTGTATTTTTCCTGATACAGCAACAAATTTCTTATACACGCAGCAAATATTGAGTTGGTTTGTTTTTACTTAGCTATCTTGGAAAATTTTTTAACATGATACAAAATAATATGTATATTTTTATCAAATGTTTGTGCTCCTTACTATGCCAGTAAAGTCCAACCTTTATTAGCTACAAAAAAAAAAATACTGGATGGAAATGTTCTCTGATGGAAATATGTGGGCTGCCATTTCTGAAAATGTCTGTTGCAGAGTTCCACCCAAAAGTGGAACTTCTGCTCATTTGCTTTCTCTCCCCCTCCGATGCCACATTTGGCACCTTTTAGTGGGGAGGGTGGAACGGGTAGCTGTTTTTGACAGGTACCCTTCCCCACTTCCAGGAGACAGCGCCGCAAAGTTCCATCCTCTCTTCTCCTTCCCCCGCCGCCGAGCCTATGAGAATGCGCAGGGCGCTTCACGCATGCGCAGTAGGGAACTGGCTGTGAAGCCGAAAGGATTCATTGCCGGTTTCCCTTAGAAAGAATGGCAGCGGCAGCCGATCCGAAAATTGGCTGGGGTGCTGACATTGCAGGCTCCCTGGACAGATAAGAGTCTATATATAACAAGCAGCTACAGCATTTGACCCCTTGCTGAAGAAGTCACAGCCCTTAGCGCTGACGTAACGTGTACAGGGGGGCGGAGCCGTGATGCGGACATCACTCCCTTTCCTCTCTCGCTTGTAGACTTGTTTGTTTGCCTTGCCTGACTCTATTGAGTTTATTGTGAGTACCCCTTTCTTCAAATAAACGATTGCTGATTTATAGACAGAGAGCACTAGATTGTGTTTGTTTTCTGTCCTCATATTCATCCGGTTTTATGGATTTATGGGCTTCATGATCCTGGACTCGCCTGAGATATCGTTTTGCTGGCTTTATATCACCCCTGCAGGGTACTGCTGTTTCTGACCCTGGGTGGCTCCTGGGTCAGATACTGAGGTGAGAGGCTTGTTTATCTGGTGGCGGATCCTTATAATCACGGAGGAGTCTTTTGGAATGAATTGATCACAGCACTATTATTTGTTTTTACACGTGGACTTTATAATACTTACCCAAAGGGGCTTATCTAGCACTTTTATCACTTATTTGGATTTTATGGACTTTTTTCACATATTTTTATTTTTTAACCATATTAGCACATGTATTTATTTATGATTGAGAGCCGGTTCACATACAGGCGACCCGACTTGCCGGGGCGACCTGTGAAGTCGCGGTGCACAGCGCGCACCGCGACCACGGAGCGAAATGCACGGACTTCATATCATTGAAGTCAATGCAGGTCACTCCAGGTCGCCCCAAAGTAGTACAGGACCCTTTTTCTAAGTCGGAGCGACTTGTGTCGCTCCTATTAGAACGGGTCCTGTGCTAATCTATGGCAGGCGACCCACGGCGACTTGTCAGGCGACCAAGTCGCCTGAAAAGTCGCCCCAGTGTGAACCGGCTCTGAGCGCAACACATTTACCTTGGATTTGAGTGCTAACTTACTAATAAATAACTTAACAATAATGGTGGAACCCTCTAATGTATACTAATCTCAATAAACTTTGATATTACCACAATAGCGGTCTGTGTGATACGTATGATTACCATGCATTAGAGGGTGCCACCATTGTTAGGTTATTGATTAATAGGGTAGCGGTACACTTTTTTGTTTTTTTCTCATGCTACCGTGTTGCAGCATGCCTCTGCTCTCTCTTTCTGTGTTACAGCTGGGGATGTGCTCATATACACCAGCCAAGAACTGAATGCTGTTAGAAAATCTGCAGGAGGAGGAATATTTCTAATACTGAATTACAGCAGAATACAATGTGTAGAATATATACTGTAATTAGGGGCATGTGTCTAAAATCCAGTAATGGTTAAATAAAGCATGTAAGGGTAATATGTTTATCTGCTGTTTTGGCTGGAGGGGGAGAGATTACAGCCACAGCCGTAATAACAGAAAACCTAGAGGAGGGCGAATTCAATATTTAATGAAAGTAGACTACATAGAATGAACTAAGCATTGTGCACATGCATGCTTTACAATTACAGGAATTTTACTTCTCTGTCTGTGTTGTGTTGTGCTGAATTATGTAACTGGAAAATAAGGGGGTGTGATTTATGTTGAAGTGAGATTGTTGTTATATGTAACATGCACAGGGCTAGTAAACCCTCCCAAGTTCACCTGAAGTTCCCAAAGCATGATGGGAAGTGTAGTTTGATTAGAGCAGGGGTGTCAAACTCAATTTCATTGCGGGCCACATCAGCATTATGTTTGCCCTCAAAGGGACGGTTATATCTGTAAGACTATATAAATGTATTTACTCTTTTTTATAGTAAATAATTGCCTCTGCATTTGATTAATACTGGTTTTAGTAATAAGTTAAGACTTAAGCTGTGAAGAACAGGTGTAGACTGGCAAGGATCCCACTCACACTCCTATAGCAGATGATGCAATTCTGAAAAGAAGGGTCGCACACCGCTGGTATCATCCACAAGAAACTTTATTGGAGACTGCTCAGATAGAACATAGTTCTGCCATGGTGTTCAGTGTGAGTCTCTCCAATAAAGTTTCTCGTGGATGACATCACTACTACAACCCTCCTTATCAACTGGCATAGAATTGTATTATTCTCATAATTATAAGCAGATGTCGAGAGCCTCCCACCCCTTCTTACCTTGTGCTGCTGCTGAGAAGAAGCTGGGGTGGATCTGGGACTCAAAAAGTGCGGGGTCTGGAGGAGGACCAGACGAGGGTTGGAGTCAGCTGTGGGAGACGAAGGGGTGCTATGGCTACACAGAGACGCGAAGGATCTGTAGGGGGAGGTCTGTCGTCCTCTGCTGCCAACTGCTGAGGTAGGGGGCAGAGAAGAGCCTCTCCGTGGCTGCATGGAGAAGTGCAGGATCTGGTGGAGCATTTCTGTCCTCCTCTCTCCTGCTGACTGCTGAGAATAGGGACGTTCCGCAGCTGCAGGAGAGGTGCGAGGGCCACATGAAATGGCCTGGAGGGCTGGATTCGGCCCGCGGGCCTTATGTTTGATACATGTGGTGTAGAGAGAGAGGAGAAGATATGATGTAATCCCTCTTGTAACAGCTCCTCCTTGAACAGATGCTGCATTTTTTTAATTACAGAGAGAACTTCCTGAAAATTCAATTTTCTCTTCAATGGTAAGAAATTTCACAAATGTAACAACTGTTTAGTTTTTTGTTTAGGGGGTGTACTAATGGGGGATTTTTTTGCCCATCCCGAAAGTTCTGCTTTAAGTTTCAAACCAATCAGCATGGACTCCCTGCTATTTAAAGCAGAGTTCCGGCCTCGGAAAGGTTTTTTAGCTAAAAATACCCCCGTCAGGGGTAATGCATTTCATAATGGATAGCCTCTGAACTGTCCCAGGTTGCACTTACCTTTTAGAAGAAATACTTACATTGAAAATGTCTTGTCCAGCGCTGCCATCTCAGGTGTGGGCAGCTGAAGCCGGAGCGTCCGCTTCGGTGTCCTCTTCGGTGTCCTCTTCGGTCCCAGAATGCCCGGCACCGGCCCCGCTCGTAACTTCCGGGGCAGGCGCGTCATCCCTGCACAGCTTCTGGGCATGCCCAGAAGCTGTTTAGCAGGGAATGACGCACTTGCACCGGAACTGACGAGCGGGGCCGGTGCTGGCGCATTGATTCCTGGGAGCGACGACGTTCAGCTCCCAGGAGTCAATGCAAGCAGGAAGAGACAGCGCGGGCCACGGCCGCAGAGGGAGGAAGTGGAAGAAAGGTAAGTATATTTTCTTCAATAACAAGGTAAGTAAACAAAAAACAAAATTGGGACTATCCATTTCTTTTTCAGGTGACCTAGAGCAAGCGGATGGCCCAAAGTGGTTTTTGAGGCCGGAACTCCGCTTTAAGGCTCCAATAAAATGGCGGCGACTGGCCTTCCTGAAGACGCGCATGCATAGAGGCTAAGGGGAAGATTTGCTAAAACTGGAACGCTCAGAATATGGTGCAGCTGTGCATGGTAGCCAATCATCTTCTA